>NW_021703773.1:13257150-13264732 GCF_005190385.1 Monodon monoceros | reverse complement strand
CTTACACAACTTAACACAACTTCCTTTCCTCCTTGCCCTTCTCCTAAGCACTCCTGTGCACAGATTTGCAAAAGCGAAGGAAACAGCTGGGACAGCCCGGGTGCCTAGGACTGCCAGTCCAGGGCAGGAAGTTCCTTCCTGAGGCGGTAAAACAGGCTCCAGGCTCGCAATGGCCATGCAAACCCACCTCAGTAACTCACCAGGACCCGAATGCCTTTCCCCTGCTCCCATGCTCCCCACTCCCACTTTCTTTCTCCTTCAGTATTCCTTACCATCTGTAAACCGACAGCTAAAGAGAAAGAAGTTTGCTGATGGTTTTTCGCTAATTTACTCTTTAAGAAACAAGGCATCACTATTTGCAGCTAAGAGATTAGGTCGAGGAAGGAAAAATGAGAAAATGTTTTCTTGCATTCTGCGCCAAAAATAAAAATAACTGAAAATGTTTTCTCCTCGCTCTCCATGAATAAGTCAGGCCCGCTGGCAGTGGTCTGGGAGTTGTTACCACAGAGTATAGCACACACGAACCATCGCTGCGTTCGTTCCGGCCAGCAACTCTTCTACGGTCTCCCCTGAACTCAAACCAGCATGAAACCTGGAAGGAGCTTCTGGAAACAACAGCACTTGGAAGAAGGCAAAACAGCTGGGACACACCACGGAAAACACCTTCTTTCCTGCACTGCCACCATCAGACCTTCACTCTCCTTACCATTTATACCTTCCCACTTCTTAAGGCCAATGTCAAGGAAGGGTAGGAGGCTAGTTAGAAAGAGCTATGACATGGAACAGAATAAAGAAAAATGAGTGAAAAGAAAGGAAGACAGCCTAAGAGACCTCTGGGACAACATTAAACACAACAACATTCGCATTATAGGGGTCCCAGAAGGAAGAGAGAGAAAGGACCAGAGAAAATATCTGAAGAGATTACAGTCAAAAACTTCCCTAACATGGGAAAGGAAATAGCCACCCAAATTCAGGAAGGGCACAGAGCCCCAGGCAGGATAAACCCAAGGAGAAACATGCCGAGACACACAGTACTCAAATTGGCAAAAATTAAAGACAAAGAAACATTATTGAAAGCAACAAGGGAAAAACAACAAATAACATACAAGGGAACTCCCATAAGGTTAACAGCTGATTTCTCAGCAGAAACTCTACAAGCCAGAAGGGAGTGGCATAACATACTTAAAGTGATGAAAGGGAAGAACCTACAACCAAGATTACTCTACCCAGCAAGGATCTCATTCAGATTCGATAGAGAAATCAAAAGCTTTACAGACAAGCAAAAGCTAAGAGAATTCAGCACCACCAAACCAGCTCTATAACAAATGCTAAAGGAACTTCTCTAAGTGGGAAACACAAGAGAAGAAAAGGACCTACAAAAAAAATCCCAAAACAATTAAGAAAATGGTTAACAGGAACATGCATCCAATAATAACCTTGAATGTAAATGGATTAAATGCCCCAGCCAAAAGACACAGACCGGCTGAATGGATATAAAAACAAGATGCGCGTATATATGCCGTCTACAATAGACCCACTTCAGACCTAGGGACACATACAGACTGAAAGTGAGGGGATGGAAAAAGATATTCCATGAAAATGGAAATCAAAAGAAAGCTGGAGTTGCAATACTATCAGGTAAAATAGACTTTAAAATAAAGAATGTTACAAGAGACAAGGAAGGGGACTTCCCTGGTGGCGCAGTGGTTAAGAATCTGCCTGCCAATGCAGGGGATACGGGTTCGAGCCCTGGTTCGGGAAGATCCCACATGCCGCGGAGCAACTAAGCCCGTGTGCCACAACTACTGAACCTGAGCTCTTGAGCCCACCAGCCACAACTACTGAGCCCACGTGCCACAACTACTGAAGCCCATACGCCTAGAGCCCATGCTCCGCAACGAGAAGCCACTGCAATGAGAAACCCACACACCGCAACAAAGAATAGCCCCCGCTCGCCGCAACTAGGGAAAGCCCGCGCACAGCAACGAAGACCCAACACAGCCAAAAATAAATAAATAAATTTATTAAAAAAAGAGACAAGGAAGGACACTACATAATGATCAAGGGATCAATTCAAGAAGAAGGTATAACAATTATAAATATATATGCACCCAACATAGGAGGACCTCAATACATAAGGCAACTGCTAACAGGTATAAAAGAGGAAATCACAACAATAGTGGGGGACTTGAACACCTCACTTACACCAATGGACAGATCATCCAAACAGAAAATTAATACGGAAACACAAGCTTTAAATGACACAGTAGACCAGATAGATTTAATTGATATTTACAGGACATTCCATCCAAAGATAGCAGATTACACTTTCTTCTCAAGTGCACACAGAACATTCTCCAGGATAGATCACATCTTGGGTCACAAATCAAGCCTTGGTAAATTTAAGAAAATTGAAATCATTTCAAACATCTTTTCTGACCACAACACTATGCGATTAGAAATCAGTTACAGGGGAAAACACGTAAAAAACACCAACACATGGAGGCTAAACTATATGTTACTAAATAACCAAGAGATCACTGAAGAAATCAAAGAGGAAAGCAAAAAATACCTAGAGACAAATGACAACGAAAACACCATGATCCAAAACCTATGGGATGCAGCAAAACCGGTGCTAAGAGGGAACTTTATAGCAATACAAGCCTACCTCAAGAAACAAGAAAAATCTCAAATACACAATCTAACCTTACATCTAAAAGAACTAGAGAAAGAAGAACAAACAAAACCCAAAGTTAGTAGAAGGAAAGAAATCGTAAAGAACAGAGCAGAAATAAATGAAATAGAAACAAAGAAAATGATAGCAAAGATCAAAAAAACTAAAAGCTGGTTCTTTGAGAAGATAAACAAAATGGATAAACCATTAGCCAGACTCATCAAGGAAAAGAGAGGACTCAACTCAATAAAATTAGAAATGAAAAAGGAGAAGTTACAACAGACACTGCAGAAGTATAAAGCATCCTAAGAGACCACTACAAGCAACTCTATGCCAACAAAATGGACAACCTGGAAGAAATGGACAAATTCTTAGAAAGGTATAACTTTCCTAGACTGAACCAGGAAGAAACAGAAAATATGAACAGACCAGTCACAAGTAATAAAATTGAAACTGTGATTAAAAATCTTCCAACAAACAAAAGTCCAGGACCAGATGGCTTCACAGGTGAATTCTATCAAACATTTAGAGAAGAGCTAACACCCATCCTTCTTAAACTCTTCCAAAAAATTGCAGAGGAAGGAACACTCCCAAACTCATTCTATGAGGCCACCATCATCCTGATACAAAAACCAAAGATACGACAAAAAAAGAAAATTACAGACCAATATCACTGATGAATATAGATGCAAAAATCCTCAACAAAATACTAGCAAACAGAATCCAACAACACATTAAAAAGATCATACACCACAATCAAGTGGGATTTATCCCAGGGATGCAAGGATTCTTCAATATACGCAAATCAATCAACGGGATACACCATATTAACAAATTGAAGAAAAACCATGTGATCATCTCAATAGATGCAGAAAAAGCTTTTGACAAAATTCAACACCCATTTATGATAAAAGCGCTCCAGAGAGTGAGCATAGAGGGAACCGACCTCAACATAATAAAGGCCATATACGACAAACCCACAGCAAACATCATTCTCAATGGTAAAAAACTGAATGCATTTCCTCTAAGATCAGGAACAAGACAAGGATGTCCACTCTCCCCACTATTATTGGGCATCATCAGATAATCTACAAACAACAAATGCTGGAGAGTGTGTGGAGAAAAGGGAACCCTCCTGCACTGTTGGTGGGGAATCTAAATTGATACAGCCACTATGGAGAAGAGTATGGAGGTTTCTTAAAAAACTAAAACTACAATTACCATATGATCCAGCAATCCCACTACTGGGCATATACCCCGAGAAAACCATAATTCAAAATGACACATGCACCCCAATGTTCACTGAAGCACTATTTACAATAGCCAGGTCATGGAAGCAACCTAAATGCCCATCGACAGATGAATGGATAAAGAAGATGTGGTACATATATACAATGGAATATTACTCAGCCATAAAAAGGAACAAAATTGGGTCATTTGTTGAGACGTGGATGGATCTAAAGACTGTCATACAGAGTGAAGTAACTCAGAAAAAACAAATATCGTATATTAATGCATATATGTGGAACCTAGAAAAATGGTACAGATGAACCAGTTTGCAGGCCAGAAATAGAGACACAGATGTAGAGAACAAACCTATGGACACCAAGCGGGGAAAGTGGACAATGGGGGCGGGGGGTAGGCGGGTATGGTGTGATGAATTGGGAGATTGGGATTGACATGTACACACTAATATGTATAAAATGGATAACAAATAAGAACCTGCTGTATAAAAAAAATTCAAAAATTCCCAAAAAAATAAAAGAAAAAAGAAAGAAAAAAAGAGCTATGAGACAGGAGGGAGGGGAGTGCCCACTGCCTCAAGGAGAGCGACTGTGATGTCAGGTGGTGGAAGCTTTCTGTAGCCAACTTCCACCCTTCACTCACCTTCATCCTGATAAGCTGCCTGTCGCCCACTCCTCCCCCATCTCTGTAAGAGTCAGGAGGATGTACACAGAGGGCAGGGATTGATGTGGCAGAAAAATCCCATGGGAAAATTATACATGCTTCTCTTAAAGTACACACTTTTGAGGGCTTCCCTGGTGGCGCAGTGGTTGAGAGTCCGCCTGCCGATGCAGGGGACACGGGTTCGTGCCCCGGTCCGGGAAGATCCCACATGCCGCGGAGCGGCTAGGCCCGTGAGCCATGGCCACTGAGCCTGCGCGTCCGGAGCCTGTGCTCCGCAACGGGAGAGGCCACAACAGTGAGAGGCCCGCGTACCACACACACACAAAAAAAAAAGTACACACTTTGAGATAAAAAACATCACAAGCAACCTAAAAAACACCACTCTGCCAAGGAATCAATTAAGAAACACTAGAATTTTTTGAGTTCTTGAAAAATAACCAATCCGCTTTGAATCCCTTCTACCTGCTCGGCCCTGTGCCAGGCACCGTCCAGGGCGCGGTGTGCCATCACATGAGACATCAGAACTCAGAGAAGTGAGGGTACAACCGCAGACCAAACTGCCACACCTTTCACGGAGAGGGTCTTGGTGGTTCAAGAAAGACATGTCATTGTACGTATGCTGTGGCTGTCTGAGATGTCTGTCAATCACTCTGGGTTCTACAGGCCATGCAGACTCGAGGCACTAAATGGGGATCCGAGGGTCAGCTTCACGAGTGCCAGAGCAGGTTTGTGGAAGGCAGGCCAAAATGAGGCCTCCACAGCCCTCCCCACTGAAGTGAAGGTAGCCGGCCCCCAGAGGACAGTAAACCTGACAGCAACCTGACACCTGGTTTTGCAGTGAGAGCAGCTGAACCAGGGGAACAGAGACCTGGCTGGGCCTGCCCCAAGCAGAGCCTGAAACACAAACAACTCTCCTCTCCAGCCCCGAAGGGCCTCGGCTGCAGCAGACAAGAGAGGGCAAGAGATGAGACCAGCACTACTGGTCCCCTGCGTTTTAAAAAAAAAAGCTCCCTGATGGATGGATAGTCAGATCCTTAATCAAAACAGACTCCCATGGAGAGAAGCAAGTTGGTGGGTGAAGGGAGAAATCAACCAGAAATGTTCACTCCCATATCAGCCATTCCCACCCTCACTTCCTCCAGACACCACGGGGGGGGGGGGGGTAACTGCTTTCCCCGACACAGTCTCTCACCTAATGCTCAAAACAACCCTGTGAAGTACACCCTATACTGTTCTAACAACCCTGTGAAGTACACCCTATACGTGTTCTAGGCGTTCAGATGAAGAAAATGAGTAAGAACTAAAATAGGTGAGGTTTCCTGGAGGATGAGACGAGCAGGTGGCAGAGGACGACGCAAAATGTCTGTTAACAAATTAAAAAATACTTTCTCTAGGAAATTCTAAACTTGTGCAGGGATGGACTTGAGAGTTTATTCTAGAGTTTAAAGAAGAGGCACCTAATATTCAAAATAATTTGAACACTCCAAAGGCCTTTCAAGTCTTTGAATTCTGTTATGCAGGGAGTTTCTTTCATCCACTGCATGATGGTTTTGATGTTTCTATGAAACAAAGCCCAAGAGAGTTCAAAGAGGACTCTCCACAAAAACAAAAGCCGAGCAGCGTCAGTATTAATAAAGCCAAACCAGAAAGATATTTAATAACCTTTGCAAAATTAAAAACAATGACTAATTCAATCTAAGCAACTAGGTCATGCTCAAATTCCAGGAACTCTAAAACTGAGATAGAACAAGGCAAGAATTTTGCTTTGCTTCAGTGGTCAAAGTGAAGGGCCCATTCAAGGGCAAGGCCAGTAATATAGTGACGGTGAGAACACCAGAGGGACAAGTGTGGGGGAGGGAAGCTGGGACACAGGACAAAGCGAGATGACTGCAAGAGTACCACCTGGGAATCTGACAGAGTATGTGACTATCAAAGAAAACAAAAAAGAGATTTCTCACAAAGACCAATCATCCAGCAGACACTTGAGAGGCTCTTACAGAAGCCACAAAGCCTCAGGCATGTTTCCTGCTTGGAGGAAGCAAGTGAACAAGCTAATCAAAGAGATATTATGACCTACACAAACAGCTACAGAACAAGGCAAAATTCACTGAGGGCTTCAGAGAGGTACAGAGTGTGTAAGAAATTAAACAAGGACAAAAGGCACTTGACTAGGAAGAAGCGGCAGGGTGCTGAGCAACTGAGTGAATGAAAGGGATCAAATATATAAAAGATCATCTACCAATTCTCTGCCTACTGCTCTGGGTTGCCTTCTAATTATTCTTAAGAGTGACCTTGAATAATTTGGAGAGTAGGCTATTTCATGAAAAATCACACGCGGCCCAAGTTCAACTCACCAAGATGCACTCTTCCAATTTAAAAACACACAGCATCCTTTCAAATACTGAAGTAGCAAAGCACTAGAATCTCGCTGTGGACCTCCGTCCTTACCTCCACATCTTACATCCGTAGGCCACACATTATCCAACCTCAGGAGCAGTCAGCTCTCCTGGTTTAGATGTCACGTTGGTGGAAAAGAACGAGAGCACAGATAAATATCCCACAAGAAGAAACTTACTCAAGGCCAAGAACATTCCACAGAGTTCCCTCGTTAAGGAGGAGGCAACCTGGCTGTCAGGTGCTGGCAGTAAAGTTGCAGAAAGTAATAAAGACTCACACCTGACATGTAGGCTGCATCATGGGCCTTCTTCGAGTTTCCGAAAGCCTCTCTTATCACCCAACCCATTTATTTCAAATGAAACAAACAGGTGACCTCTCTGACACAGTGCTTAGGTCTTTTTTACAAGAACTTTTCAAAACAAGTGGCCTGGTGACTAAGGATTTTCCAAAACATTGCATTTCTTTTGTAAATCAAAATAAGAAAAGAGAAATCTAGCGTTATACTTCCCTAGGCCAACTACCTCAGTGCAGCTCAGGCCAGAAAATTCAATGTCTGTCTCTCTCTCTCTCTCTCTCTCTCTCTCTCTCTCTCTCTCTCTCTCT
>NW_021703773.1:13129233-13257140 GCF_005190385.1 Monodon monoceros | reverse complement strand
TCTCTCTCTCTCTCTCTCTCTCTCTCTCTCTCTCTCTCTCTCTCTCTCTCTCTCTCTCATCACACACACACACACACTTTTTAAGATAATAATGCAACTTTGTTTCTTCCATATAAAATCAAAGGAGACACTTTAATTTCCTATTTAATCTTAATGTCTTGAAGCTGAAACAAATTTAACAGTGTTTTTTCACCATTGTGTATAAAATTGCTAATTTACAAGATAACCTGACACTTTAATAAAATGTAAAACTAAGTAACCAACTTTTTTCATGTCTCTAAAAAGCAAAATGACTTCTTAAAGAAACAAAAGGCTACCAAGAGATTCAAAGGTTTCTGCTGAGTTACAATATATTTTAATAATCCAGGGACTCACTGAGCGTATTTTTAAATGTACGCCCTCACTAACTGAACACCGAACGTTGTATGTTTGTTCCTACATCACCTCCTAGCTTTTCATTATTTTAGCTCTTCTCAAATCTTTCAGAATTGTGACAAATACTAACAAATGATGGCTATCACAGAAAATTATGAAAGAGGAAAATGTGGTTTTCTCTTTGTCTTCTTAATGTAATAAATATACTATAATCTTTTCCCGTTACTCTGTACCCACTGCTGCTTTTGACAGAAATCAATCCTGAACGAAGCAAAAAAGATAATTTCTTTCTCTGACCATGAACAAGACAGAAACCTACAGTCCGTATTATAAAAACATCTGATGAGTTATTCCTACTCACTACATAAGATAATTTGACAATTTTCAATCATTTAATTGCTTTTTACGTTGAAAAAGCCACCTCTTCCCTATAGCCTTGGATCGCAAACCAGGTGACCTCCTTGAAAGACAAAAAGGCAAAACAATAACAAGAGAATGGGGTTGTCTCTGCACCTGGAGACAGCTTGTTTGTGGAATTTATGACTGTTAAAAAATAAAGAGCTGAGATTAGAAAAAAAAAATCAGCCTCATTGTTTACTCTTCAAAGTTCTTCGAATTCCTCTGCACAGATCCTTACTTGTTCAATAACCTATGTGTTCCCCTTTGTTGTTAATAACACCAGTTTTATTAATGCTCCATCTTTGTGTTAAGAACTGGCTTTAAGTAGCTCCTTCAATAATATGCTCTGTGAATATGGAATTCTCAACCACTTTCTTCAATTTAGTGGCACAATAGAGAAGAATTTTGCTTTCATGAATAAAGACAATGGCAAATATAAAACAAACTGAAAGGGCTACCAAGTCACGAACTGTGAAGAGACACCAGATAATCATACAGAATGGACGGCTTAATTGACTGGTAACTGGATATGGTGGCTTTTTTCAGCTGATGAATTAAACTCAGCCCAGATCTAGGGCAACGGGGAGATGTTACCTTCGGAAATATTGGTGTCCAATTCCTTCCCGATACTATTACGAGCAGCATTCAGACTAGGACAAAGATGACAGTGGCGTACAGTCTTCCATTTCATCACCCCCCTCAATGTACCCAGAGGTGGGGGACCGAGGCGAGAAACTGGTAGTGATGCTATTATTGGGTTTGTCCTTAGGACACTTGGAATGTTAACTAAGCCTGCTTCACAAAAATCAGAGCTGTTTAGAGAAGAGTTCCAAAGGGTGAAGAAATGGACCCGTTCCCAAATAGACACTTAGATACCAATTAACCAGGCTTGAAAAATCCTACCAGTCCTGGAATTCTCCCACTCACCTGAAACAGTTTAAAAAAAAAAAAAAAAAGTCTGCTGGAAAACACTCCCCAAAAGAGGAAAAACAAAACAAAACCCAAAAACTCGTGTCAGTTTCTTGTCCCTTCCATCTCTTACAAAGCACCTCCATAAAGCTCCACTCTCTAACACTTAACCAAAAACCGGGCCTTAAGATGTTGGTAAAGCACAAAATTACCAAGAAATACCCAAAAAACTCCCCTTAGAGATTTCAGTAATCTCTCTTTCATGCCCTAGAGTGCAGTGGGTGAAACCGTGATCCCAGGATTGAGTCATGCCTTACAGACCGACACTTTTATCTTTACTAATCCATCATTCACCCCGATTACGAAACATTCTTCTCTGGAATTTCTTAAGAAAAAGGAGCAATAATTTCTCCATTATGGTCACACTCTGAACTTAAACAAAAGAATATGAGACTAGACATCTCAAACTCAGAGCACCCCTTCGACACGTGTCTAATAAGCATTATAGCCCAGGGCTCGGCAACAGACACCGCTCATCTTCTGTTCAACCATCTGAAATTTCCTTCCAGGAAAGGCGGGCTGAATTGGGAAGAGGGAAACGGAGATCCGAAATGTTCTGACTGGAACCCACTTTGGAAGTTTGAGTCTTTCTATTAGAAGAGTATGATACATGATACTGGGGACTGTATTCATATAGCTAACATACTTACTGCCTTTTGCTTGTCCCCAAATCCCCATTTTCCTTGAAAAGCTTTCCTGGGGAGCCAGTGAGCTTAAGCAAACAGTCTGCCAAAGGAGAAACAAGTATCTTCCCAAAATGCATCTTAAAACATACCGCAAGGGAGACACATCCCTCTCCCCTCTTACCTGGGAAAGCGTGTGGATTGGGTGACCCTCTCTTAAGGCACTTAGAACAGAGAATGTGTACAGTGTAGTGCAGTCCAGGCCATTCCTGAAGTAGGACATTCAGTTCCTCTACTAAGGGGGTTATGGCTTGCCATGCCGTCCATATGTTCGGTAAGGATGCGTGGCTGGCAATGGACAGGGTGTCCGGCTGCAGGACCCCCTTGGCAGGTCTGTAACTCACCACCACAGGGACTTTCCCTCTGTATGCAAAGATCTGAAGTTTGCCATCCGACCTGTGCACCACATGGCTGTTGATCTGGACGCTGTAGCGTGCAAACAAGCTGGGTGGAAAGGTGAAGGGAAAACTATATTCAATCTGCAACTGCTCAGCCACAAAGGACTGACCGGTCAGGTTGGTCCCGTTAATCCAGGCCTCCGCGTGGGGCACCTCGTTCTGCACATAGCACGGGAACTTGTACCAGGCCGTGGACCCATTCAGAGGCTTGCCCTTGGCTTTGTTGAGGCAGTAACAGAGTCCCATCTTCTCCAGCAGCTCCAGCAGGAGCTGCAGGTCCTGCTGAGCCTGGATGTGAGGCTTCAGCAGCAGCCGGATGACGTGGGCCGGCAGGAGCCCATGCAGCAGAAAGCCTTCCACATAATGATGGAGCTGGGTGGCCCGGAGCGCATCCTGGCTTGGGGCGGGCGGCGCCATCAGCGGGGAGCTTCCACCCCGGCTCTCAGCCTCGCCCTCGCCGCTGGTCCCCAGAAGCAGCTTATGCAGCAGCAAGGAAGGATCCCTCTGGAAGAAGACGTTGAGGATGTCGATGAGGCGGGAGAGGTTGTGGAAGACGTGCTCCTTGAGGGCCGGGCTATCCTCAAAGTAGAGCAGCTTGCCGCTCTCGTGCAGGTAGGAGAGGGCGCTCTGCAGCCGGTCCTCCGTCAGGCCGGCCTGCAGGCCCAGGCGAGCCGAGTCCCACCAGCTGAGCCAGAGCCGCTGCGCCTGAGGGGGCTGGAAGTGCAGCTCCTCCAGCACCTGCCAGGACCGAGGCAGTACTCTGTGGAGGTTGGGGAAGATTTCCCGGTGCTCAGCCACTGAGAGCAGTTTGTCCCGCAGGCGCTGTAACTGGCGTGGGTCCCTGCAGCTCACGGGCAGCACAGGGGAGAGGATCTGCAGCCGGTGGTTGAGCAGGTACTGAAAGTGGGCCTTGCGCCGCCGAAGGTTCTTGTCGGACACACCGTAGTAGGCTGCATGGGGGCTGGCGGAGCGGAGCTCAAAGTCCCGGGCCAGTGCCTCATCCACCACCTGGGCCAGCCGGCTCAGCCCCTCAGCGTCATGCTTCTCCTGCAGGGCGATCTGGCGGTGGATGTCCAGACACTTCTCCTCCAGCTCCTGCTCCCCGCAGAGGTCGGCGTGCGTGCCCACAACGCACACCACGGCGTGAGGCACCCGGGCCCCTACCCGATGCAGGAAGGAGCCCACGGTGGTGGGAAAGCGGAGCGGCTCATAGGTGGCCAAGTTCACCACCAGCACATAAAGGGCCCCCGGGGAGAGGAAGAAGGGCTGAATTACCTCATAACTGTCATCCCCAGCTAAGTCATACACGATGAACCGCAGGCCCCGGGAGGCATCCGCTGTCCAGCTGGTCACCTCGATGCCCTTGCTCACGGGAGGAGGTGAAGGCGGGTGGCTCTTCTCCTTGTCCCCTCCTCCTTGGTTCCCCTCCACTCTGTCCTCGGTCAGGCAGCAACGGAGCAGGGTCTTTCCTGCAGCTTTATGGCCCATCAGGAGCAGCTTGAGGCGGGGCTGGACCGCCGGCTGGGAATGAGCCAGCTCCTTCTGGTAAGCTGCGATGTAGGGGATCCCCTTCATACAGACCTCGTAGGGGGGCTGGATCAGCGGGTTGTCCCTGATCTTCCACAGGCCCACCCGGGAGAGCCGGCCAAAGTTGTCTGGCAGCACAGCGATCTGGTTCCCCTGCAGGACCAGCTCCTCCAAGCCCGTGAGCTCCACGATGGAGTCAGGCAGGTAGCGGAGCCGGTTATTATCCAGCCACAGGGTGAGAAGACGGCCCAGGCCCGAGATCAGGGACGGCACGGAAGTGAGCTGGTTGCGACTAAGGTAGAGCTCCTCCAGACCAGCCAGGGGCAGCAGCGCGGCAGGGAACTCCTCCAAGAGGTTGGAAGAGAGGTTGAGCATCTTGAGTCGCTGCAGGCGGCTGAACTGGGCGGGTAGAGCCTGCAGCCCGTTGTTGTCCAGCATGAGGCTCTCCAGGCTGGCCAGCTCGCAGAAGCCGCTGGGCAGGGTGCCAAGCTCGGTCCCGCTCAGCCAGAGGATCTTGAGGGCACGCAGGGCACTGATATCCTCAGGTAGGCCCCGCAGCCGGTTGCTGGACACGTCGAGCTCCTCCAGGGCCGCCAGCTGCAGCAGCTGCCACGGAAAAGCCGTGAGCTGGTTGTGGTCCACGTCGAGGGTGCGCAGGCGGGAGAGACAGGAGAGGGAGTCGGGCAGATGCGCCAGGCGGTTAAAGCTGACATCCAGCTCCTCCAGGTGGACCAGCGCACCCAGCTGGGCGGGCAGGGCGGGCAGCTGGTTGTGGCTGAGGTTGAGCTTCCTCAGCTCGCGCAGGGCGCTCACCACCTCGGCGCTTAGGACGCTCAGCCGGTTGTGGCTCACGTCCAGCTCGGTTAGGTGATGGCCCAGCTCGGCCACCGCTGGGGGCAGCCGGGCGAAGCGGTTCCGGCGCAGGACCAGGACGCGGAGGCTGCCCAGCGCCGAGCCCAGCCCGTCGGGCACCTCCTCCAGGCCGTTGTTCCCCAGGTTCAGCACCTCAATGTCCCCGATATTGGCCGGCAGCACAAGCTGGGGCGCGTCGGGAGAGTCGAGCTGGTCGGTCCCTGGGCAGCCCCCGGCCGCGCTGAGGCTGAGCTGGCGCAGGTTGCTCCGCAGCTTCCTGGCGCGTAGGGCGGCGTCCCGCCACAGCCTCACCGTCTTCAGGTTCCCGCTGTCCGTCCCAGCCATGGCGGGGCCGGGCCGACACCCTCGCGCGGGAGCCCGCAGCTACATGCCGCGCTGCGCCCCGGCGGGCGCCAGTCTCCGGAGCCCTTTCGCTCCCGCTCCTCCCTTCCTACCAGCCCTCGGCGACCGGCGGCGGCGGGTCCTAGCGCAGCCAGCGGCCGGGCGCCCGCAGCTGGGGTGCGGCGGCGACGCGAGCAGCTCCGGGGGTCGCCGGGCGCACGGCGCGGGGGGAGGCGGCGGCCGGCGGGGAGCGCAGCTCGCATTCTCCGGGCTCCCGGGCCAGGGGCGCGCCGGGGCAGCAGGGCCGCCGCCCGCCGCGCCGCGGAGGATGCCTGCCGCTCCTCCTCCCACTCCGCCCGCCTTCGGCGCCTCGGGGCCAACTCCAGCCCCGCTACCCTTGCCGCCGCGGCCCCGCGGCCCGCAGCGTCGTCGCCTCCGCCTGCTCCACGAGGACGGCGGCGCCCGGCTCCGCGGCGGGCATCCTGTGGACGCAGGGCCGGGCCGCCTCCTGCTCTCCACTTCCCCAGGCTCCGGCGGGAGCACGAACGCCGCGTCCCCGGCACTGGGAGGGTGCGATCGGGAAGCAGCAGCGCCGCCCGGCGGAGCGGCCCCCACGTGACCGCCGGAGGCGCCGCGTGTTCCCGGCACCGCCCCGGGGGCGGGGGCCACTGACCCGCGCCGGGTGCGGGCTGGGGGCGCCTCGCCCGGTGCAGGCCGGCGGCGTGGACTGCGCTGGGCTGGATGCGCGCCTGGGGCCCGTCCCGGGTGCAGAGCGCTGGGGTTCGCCTGCGTCTGGCTCTTTGTTGGCCCTGCGCCTCTAATCATATCTTTCTCTTCCTCCCTCTCGTTTCGGATCCCTGGCCTCCCTTACTGATTTCTCATCCCCCTTCCTCTACATCCTCTACATCCACACCCTAGTGGAACTGGCAGCATGCAGGGCCCTGGGTTTCTTTGTAGGAGCTTAAAAAGGAGAGTGTGACTAAACAAAAGGAGAAAAGCAGGCAACCGTTCATGCACTTGGTAAATATTTATTGAGGCCCTATTTTGTGCCAGACCGACAGAGACAGAAGGCTCTGAGCAGGCTCCTCACCGGCCTGATTGGGGGTGGGGTAGGGGGGGCCACGCACCCTTTTATCTGGGGTATCCCATTCATCCTCCCAACAGCCCCGGAAAACAAATACCATAGTCCCAACTCTACCGTACTTGTTATGCTGTAGGTTTAAGAAAATGGCAGCTATTTCAAGCAAAATTTGCAGCCCAATGCTCAACTTGAAGGTTTATTTTATTTATTTGTTTGTTTGTTTACTAGTTGAGGAAGTTTCTTTGAAATCACATCTATACTAAGTAAATAATTTCTTCAGAATTTACTCAAACCTTGAAATCTATCAGGCCTCCGAATATCACCTCCATCATTGCCTCCAGCTTGGTTAATAACGAAGCAAATTGTTTTGAGACACAAAGCCGAATTTAATTGGTTAAATGCACCAGTTAACAGTCGTGGCTCTCCCCTACACATGATGTTGCTGTCATTTGGGGACCCAAATTCGGTGCAGTAGTAATCGTTTGCCTCTTCGAAGAGAGTGACTGAGCACCTCAAGCTGGAAATATGCCCCAGTGATGGTTATCCAGCCTGGGATGGTACATCCTGTAACTGGAGGACGCTCCCGGGGCCAGGTGAATCCCAGATATTCCAAGTACGTTAACAGGGTACAGGTGAGCTGTGTTCACCCTGCAGGGCTTCCTAGAAGATCAAATTGCTCAAGGGTTCCCCAGACCCTCCTGCCCCAAGGAAAATTCTAAATCATCTAGGCTGGCCCTTTTATTCTCAGCGGTGGCAACAGGCCCAGAAGAAGCAACCTCCCAACTGACCAGCCAGGTGAAGAGAAGAGCCAGGTGTGCTAACTCCCCTTGTGGGGTTATTCCCCTGAGAGCATCACCTTCAAGGTATTCTTGAGTCAGACGCCACCTCCTCCAGGCTTTAGTTCCTGGGGAAGAAGACTGGAGAAGGCATCAGCTCCCTACCCCACGTAGGGTAAACTGAAGTGGTTTGGGTTTGATCTAAATAACCCAGGCTAAACTGCTCCCTTTCAGAAGCTGTCAGAAGATTATATTTCCATCTCAAATGTATTTAAAAACTCTGCTTTTCCTTTGCCAGGAGATAATCTGTAATTTGCTTTATCTGGATAGGACCAGAGAACACCCCGTTTGGGGCCTCTCACTGGAGAACCGAAGCCTGCTGTGTTTGAGTTTGCTCAGCAGGAACATTCTTTCTGGGCTGTTCAGCCTGCTTGAGCTGTTACAGTCAATATTGTGGGAAGCCTTATTGTAAAGTCTTGTCCAAGAGTTATTTGAAAGTCAGACTGGGAGAATGCAGTGATAAAATATAACTGGAAAATGATAATGTGTCCAGTATGTTTGTTAAACTCAGGCGAGAAGGATCCTGGCCTCCGCACACAAGCTGGTCCTCCTCTTGCGACACCACACCCCTCGTGGTAAAGTTTCTGATGGGCCAAGGGGTTAATGGATATGCCCCCTCGGCCTTCTGGAACACACTTGGTATGAAGGATCCTAAATTCCCAGTGCAAACAGCCTGAAGCCTGCTTGGAGAAGGTGGGCAGTATTTCATAGTCATTCAGGAGTTGCTGATGTGGACATCCCTGGGCCTCCAGGGTGTGGCTGGAGCTTGATTGCTCCTGTGAGCCCACAGGCTCCTCACAGAGCCCAGGTTAGGATGAAAGGGGTGTGGGTGAGCCACACTTATTGGCCTGACGTAGCACATTTAAAGATTAGGTGTATGGTAGATGGGCCTGCATTTGTGCTCTTGCCCCAGACCCTGCCAATGTTAAGTGGCCCTGCGTGTGTTGGAGTTTTCCTAAAAGCTAAAAACAATCTCAGTTTGGAGAATAGGGACTCTGATTATTCAAGGTTTTCTTGTCTTACGTATAAAAGATACTGTTGCTTCGAAGTCTTTCTAACACGTTAGACTTCTAAGTTTTTGCCAATTGAATTCCATAAAATGGTATCTCATTTGCATGTCCCTCATCGTTAATGAGGTTGAACATCTCTTTGTAGTTTTGTTGGTGCGTATTCTTCTGTAAAAATCTTTGCCCATTTTTCTTTTGCTTTTCTTATTGATTTATGAGAGTTCTTTATGTGTTCTTGTTATTAATCCCTTGCTGTGTTTATGCCAATATCTTTACTAAGAGTGTCTTTTCATTTTCTTAAAAAACTTTTTTTTTTTTTTTGCGGTATGCAGGCCTCTCGCTGCTGTGGCCTCTCCCGTTGCGGAGCACAGGCTCCGGTCGTGCAGGCTCAGCGGCCATGGCTCAGGGGCCCAGCCGCTCCACAGCATGTGGGATCCTCCCAGACCAGGGCACGAACCCGTGTCCCCTGCATCGGCAGGCGGACTCTCAACCACTGCGCCACCAGGGAAGCCCTAAAAATTTTTTTGATGTAAGAAAGTTCTTAATTATTTTTAGAAGGCTACCTTTTATTGAGAAAAGAAGGACAATAAAAATACATAAATTTGTCTTTCTAAAAAAAAAGAAAGTTCTTAATTTTGATATAATAAAATGTCAGTCTTTTCTTTATTAAAAAATTAAAAAAGGTTTTCTTGTCTTGGATGTTTACCCAATGTCATGTACCCAAGCTATAAACTTTCCAAAACCTTTACGTTTATCCTATTTTTATTATTCTGACACTGTTTTCATTTTAGCTGCTGCCGTATGATTGCACCTGGCTTGCTCCTAGAGTCCAGACCCTCTGCGACGGCACAAGTCATTTAAAGGAGTGGGAGAGCACATGTACAGAGACCAGGTCTTGAGCTGGGCCTTAAAAGATGTGGCTAGCTAGAAGGGAGGATCCTGGACATGTGGGCCAGAGTCTTCCATTAAAATATTTCTCAATAACAGTCTGAATGGCCCAGGTGGCAGGAGTCCTCTGCTCTTGGTAGCAACAAGCTCCAAGCAAGCTTTCCATCCCTGGTTTCTTTTGTTCTGTCTTCAGCACACTAGACTTTCCTCCACCTTGACAGACGTTTTTCTTGCCCCCTAGCTACTGGCTCATTGGTTTACTTCCTTTCCCTGACATCTTACAGAAGTGGTCTCAGGCCGTCTGGAGCCTCTCCGCTGCTGGGTCCCTCCTTGGGCCCAGTAATCTGGCTTCTGTCCCCACTGTGCCAGCAGCACTGTTCTCTGGAAGGTCACCTCACCCTTTTCCCTTTCTTGACCTCCCATCGTTGAAAATGTTAAGCAATTTCCTTTGGAAACTTTCTCCTTTCTCAGCCTGTAGGATATCTGGTGTCATGCTAAAGTTTGGGATTTCCAAAAGAACCCTATAAAGGCTCATTATTTCCTTGTAGGGAAAAAGTTTGCAATTAGAATAAGTGCTACCAAATGAACCTCTATAACTGCATGGACAAACTGTCCAGGATTTGCCTGTATATGGATAGTTTCTTAGAGTATTTAGTCATTATGCTTTTTCTGTTTTTATTTATATTACTCCATTTATATTAAAGATATATAATTTGGAAAATAATATATAAGTACCCTTTCCACTGAATTTTAATTTCATCAACCACAACGTAAGTCTTTATTTTAGGGTGACCAAATGTCCCAGCGTGCACAAGACTGAGGGGTTTCCCAGGACAGGAGACATTCTGCACCTAAAACCAGGGCAATCCTAGGAAACTAGTACAGTTAGTTAACCTACTTGGTCTTTATCTTGCTCTCCCTTTACCTTTCAAGAGTTCGGAAAACATAGCTTCCCAGAAATGCAGGACTTTTACTTACTTCAGCTACTTTAGACTTTCAAAATAGTTCTGATTTATTTACTTATGTATTTACTTAGGCTGACCTTCACTTTATTGTGCATCGCAGACATTGTCTTTTACAGATTGAAGGTTTGTGGCAACCTTGCCTTGAGCAAGTCTATCAGCGCCATTTTTCCTACAGCATTTGTTCACTTCATGTCTGTGTGTCAAATTTTGGTAATTCTTGCACTATTTCAAACTTTTTCATTATTATATTTGTTATGGCGATCAGTGATCTTTGGTGTTACTCTTGTGTTTGGGGGCATGAACTGCGCTCATATATGATGGTAAACAATAAATGTCTGTGTTCTGACTGCTCCAATGACCAGCCCTTCCCCTGTCTCCCTCTCCTCAGGCCTCCCTGAAACACAGTGATATTGAAATTAGGCCAGTTACTAGCCTTAAAATGGCCTCTAAGTGTTTAAGTGAAACGCAGAGTCGATCGGTGTGATGAACTTCATCACTGTCTTATAAGAAATTGTCTCGGCCGCCCCAGCCTTCAGCAGCCACCACCCTGATCAGTCAGCAGCATCAGCATCGAGGCAGGACCCTCCGTCAGCAGAAAGATTATGACTCGCTGAAGGCTCCGATGGTGCTTAGCATTTTTAGCAATAAAGTATTTTTTAATTATGGTACATACATTGTTTTTTATACATAATGCTATTGCACACTTAATAGACTACAGTATCGTGTAAACATAACTTTTATATGTGTTGGGAAACCAAAAAATGCGTGTGAAATTCGCTTTATTGCCGTGGTCTGGAACTGAACCCACAGCATCTCTGAGGTATGCCTGTAAATGCTTACTAACTTATCAGAGAGTACGTTCATGGGCTTGAGGTTCTAACTAACTTTAGAGTATCAAAACTACCCATCCAGTCTCGAAAGGAAATGTGGCTATTCCTTAAGCCTGCAGTGTAAATGAGACCCAAGGGTGGGCTACAACATTTCATGAGAAAATTTACTTAGTTGTCTCCTTGAAGTCTGGAGAGGCTCAGTATATGCTGCCTTTATCATGAAAATAATAAAAGGGCTTCTCATATTTCTCCTTCCTTATAATTTTAGATCCAGTGAATATTTTGCTTTAAATAAACAATAAGAAAAATGCTCCTTACTATGTGGTTAAAGGTAAGTAAGAGAAAATCCATCTCCATGATTTTCATCAGACCACACCCTTCTTGGATAGAAATCAAGCCTTAAGAATTGATGCGGGGGGGCGGGGGGGGGTTCCCTGGTGGCGCTGTGGTTAGGAATCCGCCTGCCAATGCAGGGGACACAGGTTCGGGCCCTGGTCTGGGAAGATCCCACATGCCACGGAGCAACTAAGCCTGCGAGCCACAACTGCTGAGCCCACATGCCACAACTACGGAAGCCTGCGTGCCTAGAGCCTGTGCTCCGCAACAAGAGAAGCCACCACAACGAGAAGCCCACGCACCGCAACGAAGAGTAGCCCCCGCTCCCGGCAACTAGAGAAAGCCCAAGTGCAGCAACAAAGACCCAGTGCAGCCAAAAATAAAAATTAATTAATTAATTTTAAAAAAAATGAACTGATGAGGGACAGTTCAGGAAGTGGATCTTCGAGGTGGTGTCAGTTAACTCTTTGATACTGGGCACGACTAACCAGGGTATCTAAGAATCATCACCGGTAATAATAGCTAATATGGATTCAAGGTTTTCTACGCACTCAGGCAAGGTGCTGTATGCTTTTCACACAGTATTTCATTTAACCTTCACAACAGCAGGTCCCATCGTTATCCTCCTTTTACAGATGGAGAAAAGTGAAGGCAGAACTATTGAGTGGCAGAATCCAGACTCAAAAAAAGGCAGAGTCCAAAGCTCATGTTTAATTGCTGTGCTATTTCTTGGGGGGGGGGGGGGGGGTTGGACGGGGGGGTGGGGGGAGGGGAATGGGTCTTAGTTCTCTGTCAGCAGACTGTGTATTTTAAGCTCCGGAGTGTGGTACCAGCTGGAGAGCAGGGCTGAGACTTCCTCTTCAGTAAAAATTGAACTTTGCTCTTACAATATTGAAGAATGTCATATTGGGCAACCAAAAGCTCTAAACAAACAGTATCCCCAAACTACAAGAACTGGATTGAACATCTGTTATTAAATGTTACAGCAGGAAACAGAATTTCTATGCCATCTGTAGATAAGTTGTATTTGGTTTGTTTGCTTTTTGTTTTAGAGAGAAAGGATTTAATACAAATGTCCATAAAATCTATACTTCAATTAGAGGGCACTTCAGATTGTCTTTTGAGAAGAGCATTAAAAGAAAGAAAGAAGAAGATGGAAGGCTAAATTATCAATCTAAGATTAGATACAAAGAATCTGACATTTTTGTTTAGGTAAAAAAAAAATCAAACTCACCCCGCTTTCCCCAAATTTAATAAATCTGCTTTGGACTCACCATCTGATTTGAATGCAAACCAGTTTATATCAGCAATAGCTAAGAAGTCTGAGAGTGGTCATTTAACTACCAACAGGGAACATAAAAAATGTGTTCAAGGCACTGACTCCCCCAGAGAGCAAAGGCAAAATCATACCAGTAGGTCTGTTGTTTTTTCTTTCCCTTTCTCTCCAGAAAACAGATTTATCTTGGAATGGGCAGCATTAAATTTAACATTGGATCTCTTTGTGTTTCCAGGTCAAGTGGGAACACATATGCTCCCTACTGAGGAAAATAAACTGCAATGTATTTTTAGCATCCGTTGGAAGTACTTTCAGCTGAAGATGTTCTGCAGGCTCTAGGCGATTTCACTGAAAGCCAAAGGATTTGCAGCAGTGTCACCTAGAATTCCAGAACTCGCCCTGAGGGTCTGTAAATAGCATTCTCCCCGAGCCCCTCATGCCACCCTCCACCATTCTCAGTCCCAATCCTGGTGCAAACATCCTCTTTATGAGAAAATGGAGGAAAATCATTCCAGTGAAGGATAAATGAAAAACATCTGTGAAGTAGTTAGGACAAACGAAGCTAACTATAGCTCACTTGGCGCTTTGAGATGCGGTCCTGTGCAGGAGGAAGGGGTAGGGAGGCTGGGGAGCAGACAGGTCGTTTCCCCACTTGTATTTTTTTATTTATTAATTTTTTTTTTTTGCGGTACACGGGCCTCTCACTGTTGTGGCCTCTCCCGTTGCGGAGCACAGGCTCCGGACGCGCAGGCTCAGCGGCCATGGCTCACGGGCGCAGCCGCTCCGGCATGTGGGATCTTCCCAGACCGGGGCACGAACCTGTGTCCCCTGCATCGGCAGGCGGACTCTCAACCACTGTGCCACCAGGGAAGCCCTCCCCACCCGCACTTTTGTGCCTAAGGTTGAAGGTAAGCCATGGGCAGGGAGCCACCATACAGTGCATTTTTGTGAAAGGGGCCCACGTGTGCCTTTGTGAAAGGCGGACCAAGGCAGCACCCCCAGCAGACCTGCGAGAATCAGGTGGTTTCAGCTTCTGGTCCCTCCCTGCAAGGGTGGTGTGTGCAGTGTACAAGCTGTGTAGCCCGGGCAGTGGAGTCTTAGTTACTGGTCTGAAATGTTTGTTCACGAGATTTGGTGACAGTGAGACAAATGGTTTCAGATCTTGCTTTTGTCTGCACAGTTTTACAAAATATTTCCCATTTTAAAAAACAAATTTACTTAACGGCTAGCTTTTAAATAAATGACACCTGGGATGTTGCCTCTTCCTTGAGAAACACTATTTCTAAGATAGAAACAAAGTCTACCGTGACATAGTATAACACATATCATAAAGCACAGCACAGCGTCACAAACGTGAAGTCCTCCCAAAGAACTGTGATTTTGATGATGATTATAATAAAGCCATGTATTTATTAAAAGACAAGAAAGCCAAAGTTATCATTTATGTTCTTCCTGATACTTTATTACTTTTGTATTTTAAAAAAAGAGTTTCTGTTTACTCTTCTGTGGAACAGAACAATAAAACCTGACTCCCTACCCACTCCACTTTATCCCATGAAATGGTGAGATGCTTTGGAATAATGGTGTGTCATAACACAAGCATCACAGCTGGTCATAACTTCATTATTAATTCAACACATATTTATGTAAGACTGTGCACGGTGCCTGGATACAAGATAATTTGAGAAGGCTTCTTTTCTCTGTTGTCTTTGCCTAGGTATAAAAATAAAACATTGTCTTCTGTTGACTAAGACAGTCTTCAAAAGCTGTGGATCTCCCATCAGTTAAAAAGATATTGTCTATTTCAAAATTCTCAGAGGATTTGATGGAAGTCTAGCAGATGCCTGAGTTTTGCTCCTTTGTTCCCGCACCACAATGGCTCTTCAGATGCTAAAGAAGAATTTAAGAAAGCCTTTCTCGGCTTTCCTGGTGGCGCAGTGGTTGAGAGTCTGCCTGCCGATACAAGAGACACGGGTTCGTGCCCCGGTTCGGGAAGATCCCACATGCCGTGGAATGGCTAGGCCCGTGAGCCATGGCCGCTGAGCCTGCGCGTCCGGAGCCTGTGCTCCGCAACGGGAGAGGCCACAACAGTGGAGGCCCACGTACCACACGCACACACACACACACACACACACAAAAAGCGCCTTTCCCTTCCTCTGTAAGGTGATACTGTTCCGTGGTCTTGTGGTTCTTGAATACAGTTATATTAACACTTAATTTACATTTTCAAAACAAAGAGTATTAAGTTTACATATTGTATTAGGTGTTTGGGTAATGTTCTAGGGCAGAATACTAAACTTATTGTTCTTTTTTTTCTTACTTTGGTTTTTTAAAAAATAAGTTTTTGTTTAAACAAGTTTAACATGATGTACAAATTAAATGACAATGTGCCCCAAAGTAAAACCGAAAAGATTATTGGAGCTTTATCCTAGCAGTTTAGCTTTGTAGGGGAGGAAGAACAATTTCCCCTCTGACTCTGAGTTCTTAGCTGAGACCCCTGTAATAAAAGACAGAGTAACAAGAGAAAAGCAAACAGAAGTTTATTAACATGTGTACCTCATGTATACACGGGAGATACCCAGCGGAAAATGAGTCATTCAAAATGGTGTCTTAGAACTCTGGCTTATATAACATCTCCAACTGAAGACATAAGAGAGATATGGGGCAGACCAGTCTTGGGGGTGATGGGGGAGTGGGTTATGAACATTTAAGTCATTGCCTTCTCCATTGACAAGGGTCTAAAGTTGTCTCCAGGGATTAACCTTTGTCCTTCCCGGTAGAGAAGGGAGGAGGGACGCCTTTGTAAATATATGTCCTCCTTTTAGACAAATAGGGGGAAGATGGAGCTTTTCTTGTATCCATTTCTTCTCAACTGCCTTCAGCTCAAAATAATTGCTATGCCAAAGTGGCATATTCTGGGGTGATATATTCTGCTACCTTTCAGGACTGAAAGTAGAAAAGTCAGTCGTTCTGTGGATCCAGGTGTTAAACTGGAAATCATGAGCTGCTGTCTTAGCCTATCAGAGGGACTTGGGAGCACAGGAAATCCATTCACCAAAAAGAAAAAGGTAGATGTGAAATGATTGCAGATTTAGCAAGAGATCATATTTCTTGGTTTTCCAACATTTTGGTTTCTTGCCTGGTATTCTTGAGTCTTAGCTACATTCCTTGCCCTAAAGACTTATAATAAATCCCCTGCTTTTGCTACAGTACCCTTGAATTGGCTTCTCTTCCTGAATGGAAAACACTCTTAGCATAGAAATTGTTTTCTGGAAGTGAGTTTGCAAGTTACAGACCATCTAAGAAAACGGTTGTCAAAGCAGATGGGGTGAGAAGTGGGTAGTCCTAGAAACAAAAGAGAGGATGATAAACTGTGTTCTGTTCTTGCAGCCTTTCAAGGAAGTACAATGAGAGCAAGGAGAGAGGTTTGAGGCCAAGGCTACCCAACCAAAAGCAGACAGAAAAGCAGAGTTGGAATCCAAGTGGGTACCAAGATCCTTTACTTACCAAAGCGACATCTAACTGCTCAAAGTCCATCTAAAAAGCATCTAAAAAGACACAGATCAATACAACTAGATTCCGTATTGTGATCGTTTTTAAAACTAAAATTGGTGTGTTTATTGAGAAAATGTATAATCTCGGCAATTAGAATGGGAATATCTGGGAAAAACCAGATGCACTAAGGACTTCAATCCCCGAACTCCAGCTTTAACTCCCCAAATCCTCTATGTGCTCCAACCCCACCATTTATCCCAACAGGTAAATGTGGTGAGGCCTGTCCCCATTGTAAAGCAGTTCAGCTCAAATCAATTTGGGAGCACAGGTGACATTTCATGATATTATACACTGGAGGAAAAAAGTGCCAACATAAGCTAAAGAAAATGACAAATGGGAAATAGTTTCAATGCATACAACATAGGGTTTATATTCAAGATATATAAGGAGTTCCTACAAATCAGTTTGCAAATCATGAATAACGTAAAAAAAAACAGGCAAAGAAAATAGTTTACATTAGAAGAAATACAAATAGGTAATGAATATATTTTAAAAATAGTTTAATCTCCAGAGTAATCAAAGTAATGCAAATTAAAATAGGATGCCATATTTAGCCTATAAAATTGGCATAGAATATATATATCATTATTTTTTCCAGTTTTGTTGAGATACAATTTACATACATAACTCTATAAGTTTAAGGTTTAATAAGTTTAGTTAGCATCCATCTTCTCATATAGATACAATAAAAAGTAAAAGCAAAAAACGAAAAAATGTTTTAACATGTGATATTAGTAGAAGAATAAGGAAATGGGGCATCCTCAGGTATTACAGCTAAGAATGTATCGGTACAGCTTCATGCAGGGCATTTAATAATATGCAGCAAAATCTTAAAGAAATGTTCTACTCCTGGGAATTGTTCTAAAGATAGACATGCCCCCAAAGATCTATTCAAGGATATTCAGTGGGGAAAACGAAAAACATCCTGATTTCCAGCAGTGGAATAATGGTTAAGTAAATGTTGGCATCCTATATGATAGAATCTATGTGGCCATTAAAAATTGCTTTCCAAGAAAATTTAAGAACTTAAAAAAATAACTATGTCATAACATTTGTTGAAAATATACAGTTCTTCATATAAAGCATAACCTCACGTTGATGTAAATACATACACACATACTATTACCGAACCACACTTGGGTCTGCTCCCAAGTAAAGCGAATCTACTGACACCGCGTTGAGGTGAAGGAAAGTGCAGCGTTTACTGCAGGGCCAAGCAAGCAGTCCAGGCAGCTAGTGCTCAGAAGGCCTGAACTTGCTGATGGGTTTCAGGGAAATGTTTTTTCCCTGAAAAAGACAGGGTGAGGGAGAGGGTTGTGGGGTACGTGATCAGCTCATGGACATTCTTCTGACAGGTTGGTGATGAGGTAATCTGGAGTCAACATTATGAACTTTCTGGTTCCAACTGGTCTGGGGTCTAGGTGCTTGTGGTCAACAAGCAGTTAACTTCTTCCACCTGGTGGGGGTTTCAGTATCTGTAAAACAGCTCAAAGGATTTGGCTCAGAATATGATCTATAGCCCTTGAGGAGGAACTAAAGGTCACTGACTTTAATGGCTAAACTATTACTATTTTGTCTTGCTTGACTGTTTTCCTTTGTTTCTGCATTTTCTCACTTCTGTAATTAAATTTATTCTTTGGAACTGGGCAAAGGCCTAGGACGCTAAAGTTCTTCCACAAACAAGAGGCAGGCAGAGGAGGACAAGGGTGGGTGGGCAGGGGGCAGGAAGGCCCCTTACTGCTCTTCTCTGCTCGATTACAATACCTGTATGTGTGTGTGTGTGTGTGTGTGTGTGTGTGTGTGTGTGGTGGGGGGAGTGGTATAAATGGACCCTCACAGAATAAAGCCTGAAAATATCACAAAAAGTACACCAAGTTGTCAGTAGTTGTTCTCTGTACTTGCTGGAATTACAATTTTTCTTTTCTTTTTTGTTTTCCGAATTTTCTATAATAGGTATTATCTTTGTCATCAGAATAAGTTATATTTCAAAAGAAAGTCATGCCAAAAAGTACATGTATTTTGCTCAAGCAATCACAAAAAGTGCTTGTTATATTTAAGTTACAGTTAAGGTTATATTTCTATATTTCAATTTGTGATTTGTTTGAGAGCAAATATGTTCACAAGGAAATCCCCCTCTTTCCTGGAATATGGATCTAAGCTTCCTTCTTGCCCTTAACGCAACCTTATTCAGCATGTGCAATTTCTCCAAGTTAATTGCATGAGACTCGTAAAACTGGGGATTTTTAAATACATTTCAACAATGTTTAGAATACGTTGCCTAGTAATTTAATAGAAAACATTTCCAGAACTCTCACTTCTAGCTACAAAAAAATTTTGAATCAGTTGTATTCCTGAAAATGCTGCCTTTGCTTAACTTTAATCCTGATAAAGAGAGTTTTCTGCCCCACCCTTCTTCTTCTTCTTTTTTTTTTTTGACACCATATTTCTCTAGCCCCTCCTCCTCCATGTTCTGCAGAGCTGGTCAGTTGGAAAAGTAGGCAAATGCATAAAGGCATCAAAGTCAACAGCAGATAAGGAGACCAAGAGTCTCAAAGGAGAATTCAGCATGAGAGAAAGAGAGTCTGGGCTAGTGACCCCTGTTATCCTCTGGGTGCCTTCACCTGGCATTTGAATGCAGGGCAGTGCTTAATGTCTTGTCCTTGTTAGTACAAGTGCAGTCAGGCTTTCCCTATCCTCAGGTTCCACATCTGAGGATTCAACCAAATGCGTATCGACAATATTCAGGAAAAAAGATTTCAGTAAGTTCCCAAAAGCAAAACCTGAATTTGTCATGTGCAGGCTATTATTTACGTAGCGTGGAGAATGCGTGTATGTTATTTGCAAATACTACACTATTTAATATAAGGGACTTCAGCATCCGCAGCTTTTGTTATGCATGGGGGTCCTGGAACCAATTCCGCCTCAGATATCAAGGGCTGACTGTATATTACCTGAAACCCACACGTGCGAGA
The DNA here is from genome assembly GCF_005190385.1 of Monodon monoceros. Lineage (NCBI taxonomy): Eukaryota > Metazoa > Chordata > Mammalia > Artiodactyla > Monodontidae > Monodon > Monodon monoceros. The sequence continues at coordinate 13,237,849 of NW_021703773.1, read as the reverse complement.
ATTTAAGGCACTGTTAGAAGCTGGTTAGGAGATACCTTGGGGCCAATGGGGCTTTGTTTAGGAATTTCACATCAATCGCTTGCTTAGCAATTTCATAACCAAGATAGTAAAAATCGCTTTTAACTAGAGTGAACTCTCTACCCTCCCTCACTCTGTAGCTGTTGGCTACAAGTTACATAGTCACCATGACTCTCAATTCCATTAAGCATAAAAGGAAGGACTTGAATTACATCAGATGCTTAACTGAGGCATTAGAAGGTCCATGAATATGTGAAATTATAAGCAAAATTATATGCATTTTTTGAGAGACAAGATCCATAGCTTTCATTGGATTCTCAATTCATGTATCCAAAGAGATTACAGCCCCCTGAGTTATACAATCTCTAAATTCCATTCAACATTAATATTCCATGATTCTCCATTTATGCATATTTTAGATAGTGCTTTTACCTAATTAGAGAAGTTTATTTTATACCATGCTTGGTTTACTTAGATTTCAAATTGGTGAATATTATTATTTCCCCCAATAGTGGAATATGAAGTGAATATTATTATTTCCTCTCACGTGTAAGGCATTTTGTGACAGGAGTGTGTATATATATGTAGCCGCAAGAGAACAAAATGCAGAAAACTTATTAAAACAACAAAAAAATGATACAAATGAACTTATATACAAAACAGAAATAAACCCACAGACATAGAAAACAAACTTAAGGTTACCAAAGGGGAAAGTGGGGGGAGAGATAAATTAGGAGTTTGGGATTAACAAATATATACTACTGTTTATAAAATAGATAACCAACAGGGACCTACTGTATAGCACATGGAACTCTACCCAATATTTTATAATAACCTATAAGGTAAAAGATCTGAAAAAGAATATATAAAGAAAAAATATATATATATGACTGAATCACTTTGCTGTACACCTGAAACTAATACAGTGTTGTAAATCACTATACTTCAATTTTAAAAAGTTAACCATCAATTATATTTCACATCAATGGTAGAAATTTTGCAATTACACAGTTTGCTGGTTTAGTTGATGTAATTAAAATATTTTAAATTTCATACATGTTAAGAAAACTTTTACACAGTGTTATCTCTGTATGATCCTGATGTTGACCTTAGGATAATATTTTTAAAGAGTAGGTTGCAAAGAAGTTGGGAAGCCCTAGAACTGTGATTCCAACATCCCAACCCCACAACATATAATTAACTACAATGAGTTCAGAATCTTCAGATTTTCATTCCCTGCTTGACATCAATAATGGAAGATATCTATTCCCATTCGACTCTCTGCCATTTACATAGTCTTTCAAGAGACTGCATTAGAAGTGACTTAATGACGGTGCAGGCTCATAGCATCTTGTTGCTCTACAAGCTGACTTCAGATGTGTTGGGAAATTCTGTCCGGGAACAAACACTGCAGCGTCTCTGCCAGGGGCACAGAATCAACATGCCAGAGCACAGTCCTCTTTCCCGACCAGCCAAGCTGGGCACACAGAGCTAGTCTCTCTGGTTCAGAGCACTCCACAATGATGTCTTACTGTGGGGCGGATACCATATTCACTAAACAACAAAAGAACAGCCTGGCCCTGTAGAAAGCAGGGTTTTTTTGTTTTTGTTTGTTTGTTTTTTGGCCGCTCTGGATCTTAGTTCCCCTACCGGGGATTGAACCCCAGCCCACGTCACTGAAAGCACCAAGTCCTAAGCAGGAAAAACAAATTCCCAAGCAGTTTGTTTTTATTTTTGAAGTGGTTGACTTTGGATTGTTGGAGCTCCTAAAAAGGTCTTACAAAGGCTTTATATTCTGTCATTTGATTCTTAGATTCCTCATCTCTTTGGGTTTTGAAAAGTAACACTACCACATATTCTATGTGTCCTTTTGCCCCCAAAGAATCCAGTGAATTTGTAAATAAAGCTGGAAATAAAACAGTTAAAAAGAATTATGAGACAACCAGATAAACAAAATGTGATCTATACATACAATGAAATATTATTCAGCCTTAAAAAGAAAGGAAATTCTGACACATGCTACAACATGGCTGAACCTTGAAGACATTATGCTCAGTGAAATAACCCAGTCACAGAAGGACAAATACTGTATGATTCCAATTCTATGAGAGACCTAGAGTATTCAGACTCATAGAGACAGAAGGTAGAGTGGTGGTTGTCATACTTCTGGGGGAGGAATTAGGGGTTATTGTTTACTGGGTTTGTAATTTCAGTTTGGGAAAATGAAAAAGTTCTGGAGATGGATGGTGGTGATGATTACATAACAATGTGAATGGACTAATACCCTGAACTGTACACTTAAAAATGATTAAAATGGTAAATTTTGTTCTGCATATTTTACCGCAAATTTTAAAAATCCATTGAATTTTTAAAAATTATGAAACAATAAGGGAAATTTGAACACTGACTAGATATACAATGATACCAAGGAAGCATTGTTCAGTGCTTTTTTTCTAAGACTATCTTTTCGAGGTACATAATGAAATATTTACAGATAAAATTATATAATAGTGACTTCCCTGGTGGTGCAGTGGTTAAGAATCTCCCTGCCAATGCAGGGGACACGGGTTCAAGCCCTGTTCCGGGAAGATCCCACATGCCACGGAGCAACTAAGCCCGTGCGCCACAACTACTGAAGCCCGTGCACCTAGAGTCTGCGCTCCACAACAAGAGAAGCCATGGCAATGAGAAGCCCACGCACCTCAATGAAGACTAGCCCCCGCTCGCCGCAACTAGAGAAAGCCCGCGTGCAGCAACGAAGACCCAATGCAGCAAAAAATAAAATAAATAAATAAATAAAAAGAGAAGACAATAAAAAAAAATAAAATAAATTTTAAAAAATGATATGATAGCTGTCATTTGGGTATAGAGGATACAGTTTTGGCTACGAGTTGATTAAATTTTTAAAAAAGAAAAAAAGAAGACCAAGGCTATTTAAACATGCATTGCTGACGTGGACGAATCTAGACACTGTCATACAGAGTGAAGTCAGAAAGAGAAAAACAAATATCGCATATTAATGCATATATGTAGAACCTAGAAAAATGGTACAGATGAACCGGTTTGCAAGGCAGAAATTGAGACACAGATGTAGAGAACAAACGTATGGACACCAAGGGGGGAAAGCAGCGGCAGGTGGGGATAGTGGTGTGATGAATTGGGAGATTGGGATTGACATGTATACACTGATGTGTATAAAACGGATAACTAGTAAGAACCTGTGGGCTACCCTGGTGGCGCAGTGGTTGAGAATCTGCCTGCCAATGCAGGGGACACGGGTTCGAGCCCTGGTCTGGGAGGATCCCACGTGCCGCGGAGCAACTAGGCCCATGAGCCACAACTACTGAGCCTGCGCATCTGGAGCTTGTGCTCCGCAACAAGAGAGGCCGCGACAGTGAGAGGCCCACACACCGCGATGAAGAGTGGCCGCCGCTAGCCACAACTAGAGAACGCCCTCGCACAGAAACGAAGACCCAACACAGCCAAAAATAAATATAAATAAAAATTAAAAAAAATAAGAACCTGCTTATTAAAAAAATAAATAAAATTCAAAAATTCAAAAAAAAAAAAAAAGCATAGGAGAGGACCTTGACTAGTTGGAGGCCATCTCTGAAGGCCCTGGGTCCCTGGGTCTGGCTTTTGGAGACTTCAGAGGAGGCTGGAGAGTTTGCATCCTCACCTCCAGCCCCAAGGCAGTATTTGCCACTGTCAACTGTCAAGGGTTTCCAACCAGGGGCGTACATCCCTCCAGGCGGTGTTTGACAATGTATGAGACCATGTCTTATCTGCTTTTGGTTATTACAAATTAGCACTTAATGAGCAGGGTCCGGGGATCTAATATCCTACAATGTGCCAGACAGTCCTTCCCCACCAAGAACTTTCCCACTTAAAATGCTTGTGGAACCCCTGTTGAAAGCTGACAGAATAAAATCTGTGAAAATACTCCAAAAAACAAAACATGCATTGCTGTTAACCTTACATAAATGAAATCAAATATAGATTATACATTATTTTTAACCAAAATCTGTTATGCATTACATTATTATCTATACCTTTCGGTTTGCCTAAAATATTCAATGTTTTTCAAATGTTTTCTTATTATTCTGATTATAAACATGTTAATATGTTTGTCAGTACTATATTCTACAAGATACAAGCTTCTAGAAAGCATTCACTGTGTTCTTCTGAATAATCCTTCAGCCTAATCAAAAAAACATAGTGACTTGTTTGAGATCATAGAGAAAATAAAAATTAGTCCTTTGGAGTCTAATTCCAGTGTCATTATTTTTTAGGACTCACTTTTTTCTTATTATGCAACTTGACTAGAATTAAAAAAAAAAAAAAGGTGTAGTATCACCATAGAATCTGCCTAAACACTAACATAGACTTAATACTAATTTAATTTAGTTTCATCTAAGAGCAAACTGAGGTATATAATTCTCTAAATTGTATACTTCTTGAGAACAAAATTTGTTCTTTTAATCTAGAAAATGATAAATACTTTTATTATTTAATAAAATAATAAATATTTGACTAAGAAAAGAATGTCCAGTTATAAGACTGGTCACAACTGAATATTTGTACTAATAAATATTTGACTAAGAAAAGAATGTCCAGTTATAAGACTGGTCACAACTGAATATTTGTACTAATAAATATTTGACTAAGAAAAGAATGTCCAGTTATAAGATAAATAAGTACTAGGGATATAATGTACAACATGATAAATATAATTAACACTACTGTTCATTATATATGAAAGTTGTTAAAGGGAGTAATTCCTAAGAGTTCTCATCACAAGGAAAAAAATATTTTTTTCTTTTTCTGTTATTTTAAAACAGAAAATAACCAACAGGGACCTACTGTATAGCACACGGAACTCTACCCAATATTTTATAATAACCTATTTTTTCTGTTATTTTGTATATATTTGAGATGATGGATGTTCACTAAACCTACTGTGATAATCATTGCATGATGTATCTATATCAAATCATTATGCTGTACACCTTAAACTTACATAGTGCTGTTGTCAGTTGTATCTCAATAAAACTGGAAGAGAAAAAGAATGAAATAAATGAAAGAAAGAAAGGAAAGGAAGGAAGAAAGGAAGAAAGAAAGAGGGAGGGAGGAAAGAAGGAAGGAAGGAGAGAAAAGAATGTTTAGAACCATATTTGTGGAGTTCCTATGCTGATCTGTAAAACATCATCACATACTTGGAAAAGAAGTATAGTATTACTTTGACTCGATGCGTAGATTGATATTAATTTAAAATAAATCTCCTCACTCCATCCCAGTTGTGACGGCCTTTGCATTATTCTTGAAGATCCGGAACACTGTCCACTTATGAATCCCTCTATTTGGAAATCTCTCTCCTAAGACATTTGCATGAAATTCCTTTCCGCAATTTTTCTTCTTACCTTCCCCAGAGACCTTCTCTAACCACCCCAACTAAATTGGCTCCACACTCCTACCCTTTTTAACTCTCTATCTCTTCACCCATCTCCTCCTACCCACTCCTCAAGCACTACTTATCACTACCTGGATATGTTTGGTTGTTTGTTTATTTCCCCACGCAGGACTATAACTTCATGAGGACAGGGGATTTTTTTCACCACTGAGTAATCTAAGCCTTGGCACATGGTAGGTCACAATTGAATATTTGTTGAATCAATGAATGGACAAAGAGTTGAAAAGGCACCCATTTAAGAGAGTCTTAACTTCCAGCTTGAACAATGAGCTTCAGTCATATCTTCAGCAACTTCCATGGGAACTCTCATGGAATTTAATTACATGTACTTTTCACCTTCAAAGTGCATTATAAATAATTCTTTAATACCTCCATGAAACAGATGTTAATACTCTGTTTTATAGTTGGGAAAATGAAAGCACAAAAAACTAAATCCCAAAAGATCAATGAGTGAGTCAATGTCAGAGACAGATTTAGAGAAGAATTTTGGATATTTAATCTTGCGCACCTGACTCTACAGAGTCATTTATCTATATCTTGCTTGTTACAACTCATTTAAAAGCATTTACTATTCCTGAATTTGAAAGTCTCTCAGGTAAGAAATTGGTTTATTGTGACAGCAGGTGACTCAGTTACTGTAAATGTTCTTTCAGGATCCTGCTCTTTGGGGCTTCCCTGGTGGCACAGTGGTTAAGAATCTGCCTACACGTGCAGGGGACATGGGTTCGAGCCCTGGTTTGGGAAGATCCCACGTCCCGAGAAGCAACTAAGCCCGTGAGCCACAACTACTGAGACTGTGCTCTAGAGCCTGCGAGCCACAACTACTGAGCCCCTGTGCCACAGCTACTGAAGCCTGTGCGCCGAGAGCCCGTGCTCCACAACAAGAGAAGCCACCACAATCAGAAGCCCGCGCACCGCAACAAAGAGTAGCCCCCGCGCACGGCAACAAAGAGTAGCCCCCGCTCACCGCAACTAGAGAAAACCTGCGCACGGCAATAAAGACCCAACGCAGCCAAAAATAAATAGATAAAAATAAATAAATCTTGTTCTTTAATCTGTAGCCAGTAATTCCCACAAAGCAAGTTGCTGTCTTAGCAGAAACACATGATCTGTAACTACTAATTAGTTTAATTATGCCCATCCCTCATTTAATTATAAAACGCTTCCACCATCCCAAATCTATTGCAAACATGGGGAAAATTCTTTATGCAGTGTCTGTAAAAGATTTTCTCTGAGTCTCAGTTTTCTTTTGATTCTTCAAACATTATTAGAAATAATGGGACCTCAAAATTCCATATGCCAGAAGGATCACATGACCTCATCTTCCATCAGGAAGTTCTTTTTTTTTTTTTTTTTTTTTTTTGCGGTACGTGGGCCTCTCACTGTTGTGGCCTCTCCCGTTGCAGAGCACAGGCTCCGGACGCGCAGGCTCAGCGGCCATGGCTCACGGGCCCAGCCACTCTGCAGCATGTGGGATCTTCCCGGACAGGGGCACGAATCCATGTCCGCTGCATCGGCAGGCGGAATCTCAACCACTGCGCCACCAGGGAAGCCCAGGAAGTTCCTTTTTATATAGGGACAGTGGTTCTCAAATCTGGCTGCATTTTAGAATCACCTGGAAATTTTACAAATACTGATACCTGGATCCTACCCTCAGAGATACTGATTTATTTGATCTGAGGTGTGGCTTTGTAATTTCTTATGGAAGCTTCTGAAGTGCACCCAAGATGGAGACTTTTGTAGAAGAGCCTTGGTTCATGGATCTCTTGACACGACCTGAGAATGGACTCCAGGAAGGAGGCAAAGCCAGAAGACTTTGTAATGGTCTCTAGATTTCTATGTATTTCTAGATATTTAAAATTATTACACTATTATAAATATCTTATAGTATTCTTCATCCTGGGGTTATTTCTTAGAAGGATCTAGTTTTACTTTATCTAAGATTTAAGTTACCTCGAACTAAGATGAAACCGATGTCAAGGTGACAACAACTGGGATGAAGTGTATGAAACACTTCTTAAAATTGTAACAAGCTATAAAAATGTGAGATACAATTATAGTAATCAAAATTTTGACACGCTACATGAGCCACACAGGACCAAAGTGGCCATTTGTATGATATAAACTGTCACCAAAATCATTCTTAGTAATAAACAAAATCCACTTAAAATGTGTCTACTTTTATTTTGGACACGCTGTGCCTTCTTCATCAATCACTCTCACTGGCAGAAAAATGTATTTTGTTTTTCATGCCTGATCTTTCTACCCATTCTGATACCTACAGCTTCAAGTAAAACAGAACCCTATGGTAACACACTCGTTGTTACATTTAACAACCGCAGACCCCTCCATCATGAAAGCATTATGAAGGGTCACACCCATATATGGTTTTCATTTGTTTTCTATCAACTTCTCATACTTGGTACTTATGTGGATTGCTTAACTGTGAATGGCAACAAAGGCAACACAGAAAAATGGATGTAAATGAGGAAAAAATTACCGAAAAAGAAATGCTTTGTAAAAAATCAGCACAAAAAAACACACGAGCTTAGACCTATAAGAGCCAGGACTAGAGACCCTGTCTCTGTCAGTGGTTCATCTTGCTGGGTGCTTCCAGAACCCTGTGCTCCTGCATCCCTCTCTCCCATCACTGGCTGTGGATCTTGGGTCTCTTGTCACTTGATTACCTAAGCTCTTTGAAAGAGTTGTTTTCCCCTACTTGGCTCCAGGCTGCTGGGCTTGCATTTGGTATACGTTCTCTAAAGCTACAAGGCTGGTGCCATCATTCAGCACTCCTATTTAAATACTCCCTTAATTCCTCCTGTTTAGTCTGGCTTATTGGGTGTCGCCCATAAAAACAGTTCGGCTTTTGTAATCACCATTAGAGCTTTTGTAATCACCATTAGAGCAGGGAGTGTGACTAATCAGTCAGTTCACTGCAACTCTGCTATTTTCTGCGAAGTGAGTCAGTTTCAACATAAGCTTTGTGCTCATATGTCACTCCCTACTCTCTGGTGTTCAAGTCCATATTTGTTCCAGACTCTAGATGCTTTAAAAAAAAAAAGGCTGCGTGTTTAATTTATAAAAGCATGTTCTATACACCCTCTAAGAAGAACTAACTCCACAGGAATTTGGAGAAATCCCCGTAACGCTAGCTCACTACACAGAATTCCCAGGACAGGGAAGACATTTGTTCCCTCAGTTTGGGGAACTGTACCAATAATACAATGAGCTCAGGTCAACACACACATACTGAATGTTTACAGAGTGCCAAGTACTTTTCATATGTCATTATCTTAAAAATCAAGTGTTATTTTAGAACAGTTTTAGATTTACAGAAAAATTACAAAGAATACAGTTTCCATATATCCCACACCCAGTCTTCCCTATTATTATTATCTTACATTAGTATGATACATTTGTTACAATAATGTAATGCTACATTATCATTACAATATTGATACATTGTTATTAACATCCGTATTTTATTTCCAGATTTCCTTAGTTTTTACCTACTGTCTTTTTTGTCCCAAGATCCCATCCAAGATAGGACATTCCATTTAGTCATTGTATCTTCTTAGGCCTCTGCTGACTGTGACAGATTCTCAGACTTTTTTCTTTTTTTTTTTTGCGGTACACGGGCCTCTCACTGTCGTGGCCTCTCTCGTTGCGAAGCACAAGCTCCGGACGCGCAGGCTCAGCGGCCATGGCTCACGGGCCCAGCCGCTGCGCGGCATGTGGGATCTTTCCGGACCTGGGCACGAACCCGTGTCCCCTGCATCGGCAGGCGGACTCTCAACCACTGTGCCACCAGGGAAGCCCTCAGACTTTCTTTTTGATGAACTTGACAGTTTTGAGGAATACTGGTAAATATTTTGTAGAATGTCCCTCCACTGAGATGTGTCTAGTTGTTTTCTCATTAGACTGGGGTTAAGTATTCTTAAGAGGAAGACCATTTTCATCATATCACGTCAAGGGCATATACCATCAACGTGAGTTATCATTGTTGATGTTAACCTTAATCACCTGGCTGAGGTAACGTGTCAGATTTCCCTATGGTAACTTTACGGTCACTTTGCCTTCTTTTTCCCCTTTTCCATTCTGTACTCTTCAGAAGGAAGTCACTATGCACAGCTCACACTTAAAGAGTAGCGAGCTATGATCCACCTCCTTGAGGGCAGACTATCTGCACTAATTATTTGAAGATTCTATTTATTCAGTCATTTTCTATATCAGTGTGGACTCAAGGTTTGTTTTTAAAATATACTTGGGTTATAATCCAACACTTTTTAATTTCTTTTCTTGCTCAAGTTTTTCCACCTTTGACCACTGGGGACTCTTTCAGTTGGGTCCTTGTCCCTTTAACATAGTCCTTCATTATGGATTTTTTTTTTTTTTTAGCACTTCTTTAATTTCTGGCTCTATAAGATGCTCCAGGCTCATCTTGCATATTTTCTGCCGCAGTCCTCGGATTAGCCATTTCTTGAGAAGCCTCGGTTCCTTTTATTGGAGGATGGTATTAGAAATCAAGATCTGGATGATAAATATGCTGACTGTTACTGGGATGTTTTTGCTTCTCAGCTAAAAGAGAAACTATATGTACATATACTAACCCACGTATTTACACATATCCATAAATATTTCTATGTAACTATTTGCATCTATATTAATCTAAACATGAATTCATACAGGTATCTTCAACTCAAATCCATTACCATATTGATCATTATAGCTGACTTCCCTTGCTTCAACAGTGAGAAAACTGGTTCCTACCATCCACATCCATTTACTTAATTGTTCAATTCCAGTATACATGCAGGGCAGTTTCAGAACTGTTGTTAACCTGCACCCATGTGGGAGGCAACTTTATCAACTACAGTGTTTTCCAGAGAGTCTGGAAAACATTATTCTGGACAGCCATTAGCCTGGTATCATTCAACGATTCTCTATCAAGGAAGAAGGCAGAATCAATAAGGGAGGAAAATGAATGGTCCTCACCACATAGCACATTGGAGTGGCAGGTCAGGGAAGAGAAAAATACAGTGGGTTCATTTTGAATTTTAGCTGAGTTTCTACGAAAAGGGCAGTTGTTTTCCTCCTTGGACTGCAAACTTTTGACACAACGCTCATGTCCTTCCTTTGCCACTGAACCAGTTCCACCTTCTTTCAGCCTCCACAGCCCATCCATGATCAACAGAAGGCAAGCAACTTTACTGAGTATATTACAAAGTGTGAGGTGAGAGGGCACAGCAGGGTAATGAGACAGCGAGGGATGGATAAACAGAAGTATCAGCTAGTTGTTGGGCAGCTGGAGGTAGCAGAGATTGCAAATAGGTACTGACAGGTCCAAAATATTAAAACAACAAGGGGAAATGGGTGGGTGATGGAACGAAATTTTACAGTTGACCATTAATGAGGCCCCATCCACAGCTTTGACTGGCCTGTGCCCTTTCATTGATCTATTATCAAATCAGTTGTCAATGTGCTGTCTTCATCCAGTGGCACTTGGCAATTCTAAAAACAAACCCTTCCATAGTCACTCTCCAGACCTGACCTGATATCTAGAAAGTATTAAGCCAATATATGGGAAAGAGCAAGCAACTCTACACGTGGAAAGCTAAAGTTTTCCCTATCATACGAGAAGATTCAGAGTTAAGATTCTTAGAAGAAGAAAATGGCATGGCAGAAGGAATGGGGGCTTTGGAGGTTCACTCATCTGGCTTTGATTTCAAGCTTTGCCACTTAACAGCTGTGCAACCCTAGGCAAACTATTTGCTATTGTTTATATTCAAATGATATTAAAATACTAAATTATTAGATATATTTAAAATAACATTAAACAATATATTTAATATTTAAAATTATATGTAACAAAACCATAGAATTTTATAGCAGAAAGAATGAATCTTAATATAGGCAAATTTATAAATCATTTAGGAGGGTGAGCGATCCTGAGATGGAATGCAGAATGTGACAAAACAATTTATCTGTATTATAAATGTATGAAGCAACCTCACTGGGGGGTGGGAGGATCAAGTGTTAACCTAAGTAACTTTGGAAATGAGTGGAGTCTGTCAGACTACAGGCAAAGGAAACTGTCCATGAACATTGTGGTCTAGTTGGAAGGGGGATGTGAAACTTCCAGGAGTGTCCTTAAAGGGAGGGGATGCCCTTCTCACTTTTCTTCTTTCCTACTGGGTAGAACAGGACACGATGCCCAGTGGGAACACTGATTTTGGACCACAAGGTTGATGATGATGGAAACAAAAAGAAGAAACCCATCTTCTTCTCATGACTTTGGAGCCACCATACCAGCTAAATTTACATGGAATGAAAAAGAAACTTCTGCCTTGCTTACCCCACTCTTATTTTGAATTTCCTGTCACAAAGGAATCTAATCCCAACTAATATAGAGTTTACTTGTATCTTTTCCTCCCTGGCTTTTACTCTTCCACAAATCCCTGAATCCCTCACAAAGTGATGGTACATAACTTTTCAATACATAACTCTCCTTCTAAGACACTCTGATGTCTCCTTAAGCACCTAACTCTAGACAATGAGGGGGGGGGAATAAAGTGGACTCTTGCTCACAAAAAGATTATGCCCTTGAATGGAGCAATAATTGATCAGGAACATAATTCACATGAACTCATTATCCTCACAGAAGAGTTTTTAAAATGAGCTGAATGACAGTATAAATTTAGCTTTTGTTTCCTTTATATCAAAATTACACACTTACTGGATTTGGGGAGAAATGTTAAGAAGTATAACCTTTAAAAATTAAAGCAACCTTAACTCTGATCCTCTCACCCCACAGTGAGGTGGGGCTGTAAACTGGTGCAGCCACTATGGAGAACAGTATGCAGGTTCCTCAAAAAACTAAAAATAGAACTACTATATGATCCAGCAATTCCACTTCTGGGTATTTTTCAAAGGAAAACAGAAAGAGTAATTCAAAAAGACATATGCATGCCTATATTCATTGCAGCATTATTTACAATAGCCAAGACATGGAAGCAACTTAAATGCCCATTGGTAGATGAATGGATAAAGAAGACGTGGTATATATATACAATGGAACATTACTCAGCTACAAAAAAGAATGAAATCTTGCCATTTGCTACAACGTGGATGGACCTAGAGGGTATTACACTAATAAGTCAGACAAATACCATATGATGTGACTTATAAGTGTAATCTAAAAAACAAAACAGATGAACAAACATAACTAAACAGAAACAGACTCAGATACAGAAAACAAACAGGTGGTTGCCAGAGTGGAGGTGGGGAGGGGGGAGGGGAGAAGAAGTGAAAAAAAGAAGGTAACTATGTGAGGTAATGAATGCTAATTAACTTGATTGTGGTGATCATTTCACAATGTATATTCACATGAAACCATCACATTGTACACCTTAAATATACAATATTTGTCAGTTATACCTCAATAAAACTGAAAAAAGATTTAAAAAAAATAATAAAATAAAAGGCAAAAATAAATAAATAAAAATAAATTAAAATGTGAAGCAACACAAAATAAAAACACTAACATGTTGGTTGGAAGGTGGTAAGTATGTGGTCTAAAACAGTAGAACTATTAAGAAAATAGTCATTCATGACTGGCATTGTTGCTTTTCTTTCAGGTATTTCCATAAATAGGCACTAATAGTCTAAAATCTCTCTCCCCACCCCACCACCACCCCCGACTTTTGATGTTAAACAGGATTTAGGAATCGCAAGTCTGTTCATGGAATAATGAAGCAGATAAGGAGGATAGCAGTTAATAGTTGCTAGATGTCCATTTCAAAATGGTTACCTAGCAACAGCCCGAGCTTGTAGCTACAAGGACTATTGCCAGCAGCTTACAGCTAAAAAGCTTGCTTGAGCTACATACTTCCTCCACTAAACATCTCCTCTGCCTGGTTTTCAAAATAAGAATCACCTTTTGGGGTCATGTGGGCTGACGCGCAATGGACCATCTGTTTTGTCTTATCTCGCCCTCTGACAGGGTTAATGTGCTTGCTGTGTTTATAGCAAACCACTCAGGTTGTGAAGAAAAAAAAATCTCGTGGTATTTGAAGCTAAAACAAAATCTCTTTCAAAGTTTCTAGATGCCAGAGGTAGCAGCTATGTGAGTTCCTAAATAGATTTTTTTTTAAAGTCCATTTTTAAGCAAGAAAATTAAGTTTCCTGAAACGCGAAGAAGTAACTTCAAAGAGTTTAAATCAGTGTTAAGTAATTTTCACTAGAGTTAAGTATCATTCTAAGAGCACTCTAACCAACTCAGCCCCCCACGTTTTCATCTGTTTATGTTCAGTTCCAGGAAGCTAAAACAAATATCTATAAAAGGAGAAATGCAGGATGTATTACAGAGGTTGTGGTATTTGATATTTACATCCTGTCATTAAGCTGCACTTTTATTTCCTTTGTGTTAAGCCTCTCTCCTTGTTTACACCTATTTTCTAACTATATTTCAAAATTGGAAAAATATTTCTTTGTAAAGTCTCTGGAACTCTATAATCTCTCAAAAGGAAAGCCTCTTGATAAGGTTTAAATACACATCACACATGCTCTATGGGTTAAGAATCTATTAAAAATCAAATCTGCAGGAACTTGGATATTTTTATACACAAACAGATATTTGTACATAATAATGTTCACAGCAGCATTATTCAAAATAACTGAAAAGTGGAAAACCTGTGTCTATCGACAGATGAACGGATAAACAAAATGTGGCATATATTAAAATATAGAATAGTATTCAGCCCTAAAAAGGAAGAAAATTCTGACACAAGCTCCAATAGGGATGAACCTTGAAGACATGACGCTAAGTGAAATAAGCCAGACACAAAAGGATAAATATTGTATGATTTCGCTTATATGAGGTACGTAGAACTGTCAAATTCATAGAGACAGAAAGTAGAATGGTGGTTTCCAGTGGCTGGGGTGGCAGTAGGGGCAGGGAATGGGGAGTTTTTGTTTGATGGGTACAGAGTTTCAGTTGGAGAAGATGAAAAAGTTCTGGAGATGGATAGTGGTGATGGTTGCACAACTTTGTAAATGTAGTTAATGCTAGTCAACTGTACAGCTAAATTTAAAATGGTAAATTTCACTTATATATATTTTACCACAATTTTTAAAAAGCCAAAAGCATTTCTTTAGCCCAGACCAATGTTAACGATACTCTTGATTTTTCCTTGTGCTCCAATGTCCTAATGGGAGATAATCACAGCGAGATAAAAATCTACTATGGGGATCGTGTCATAACAGAGGAATAAACCACGTTATTGAAAGAGTAAAATCCTACCTGATTCTTGCTAGGAATTCTGACATCGGTTGATGTAGAAAAATAGTGCATAAAAATAATTTGTGTATATAAATTATACACAAATAGTGTATATAAAAAATTTGTGTATAAAAATATCCAAGTTCCTGCAGATTTGATTTTTAATAGATTCTTAACCCACAGAGCATGTGTGATGTGTATTTAAACCTTATCAAGAGGCTTTCCTTTTGAGAGATTATAGAGTTCCAGAGACTTTACAAAAAAATATTTTTCTAATTTTGAAATATAGTTAGAAAATAGAAAGAAAGAAAGAACGACTCTTTTGAGGGGAGAAGGGGCTGACAACATGTATCCTAACAGATATCCTTTGTGTTGTTTTCTCCTTGCTCTTTCTCCTTCAGTGACCAGACATTTAAATTTGTCTGTCCTGAAGAATTAAACAAAATATATTTAAAAGTGAACTAGAACTGAAATTATATTTTGCTGTTGCTTCCCCTAAGCAGAACTTTCACATACTCTACATGGCTTTTGTAATGGATCTTGTTCAGCAATGTAATGACAATATTACTAGTTTTGCTTGTTTTCTCATCTGGGCCCAAAACTGAAACACTGAGATAACTATTACATAGAGATACTGCCATCCTAATTACAGTGCCCTGGGTTAATCACAATGGACCCCAAATGAAGACCAGATTAGACTTTTAGGCTCTTCTGAGTCACATGTTTACGATGTGTAATTGTTATAAAGACGTATCTCATTTAAAAGCATGATTTTTATCTTTTGATATACATTGTCTTAAGTTTTTATCCCTCTTGCAAAAGTAAAGTGTATCTATTATAGAAAAATCAGGAAATACATGTAGGCCTAATAAGTCCTAGAGCTCCACATAATCCAATGGCCACAAGGAATTCCATCAAAGCAGCATGGTAGGCTAGCCTGTCTGCCTGTAATGGTGCTGTGTTATGTCCTATTTCCTGCACCCCATTTCCTCCAGAGGCATTCCCCCAACCTCCTCTGTGCTGCTCCATCCTTTTAGAGGCTGAGCCTCGTATGCACAGTGTCACCCAGGTTTCCTGCCTTCTGCTTGGGTTCAGCCAATGGGAGGACTGGTAGCCCCACGTCTCTGCATCCCAAAGAAGTAACTACTTCCCAGAAGAAATACTGAGTCTTATTTGGGGTTTGTCCCAGAGCAGATCTTGAAACAAGGACTTGAATGCAAGCCGTTTATTTGGGGGATGATCCTAAGAAACAGTGGTAAGGAAATGAGGAAGAGAAGAAAACAAGAGGGTATATTGTCAAGCAAGTCACCCTACAGGCAACTAATCTTTTGGGACAAGGCGGGGAGGAATCTTAGAAACAGTGAAGAATATGCACCTCAGAGCTGGGAGTGGGTTACTTATCACCAATTTCCATCTGTCATTGCAGGTGGATGCCCCAGGGACAGTGTACATGACAACGTAAGGGCTGTGCCCATTGATTCCTCCAAAGGTGTTTCTGGAAGGACAGAGTCAGTGGAGTGGCAGGGCCTGAAGCCAGAATGCTTTAGAGAAAGAAGTGGAGATGATGTGTTTGGACAATTCTTCCAGAAAGCTTGATCCTGAAAGGGAGGAGAGAGAGAATTCGTCGCTCTAACCCCGCAGCCCCAAAGGCTGCGGGGTTAGAGCGATGGTTTTCAAACTTGGATCTCTGAAAGTACTCTCTGTCCTTAAGATCTGAGAATTTAAACACACACACACACACACACACACACACACACACACACACACACACGCTGTACACACTGTATCCCCTGGATGCCCACTGATAACTGAAAACTATTTGGGGATTTCAGTTCCTCTGGTCATATTTGTGTTTACAGTCAAGTTGCAGCCAGGCGGTAATCCTTTAAAGATGACTTTCCACCAGAAATTGTTCCTGCTGTACGAGAAAAGGGATGGTCTCCATGGGAATGATGTCCGTTTCTAGGGATGGTCTCCATGGGAGTGATGTCCGTTTCTGTGTTGACAAGGAGAATCCTGATCCTGTCTTATGTGCTACTTGTTCCAGCTTTGGAGATGTTTGAATTAGAATGAACATTCCCAATGGAGAATGTTTATGTCCTGGAAAAGACACTGAGACTCAAAGAGAACAAAGAGAAACAAAGGGAACAAAATATTGGGGATGAGAGATTTGTCATATTAAACCAGGGACACAAGCTGAAAGCTTGATCACATGTATCTACCAAATCACTCTGGCTACAGGACACCTTTCCAGAAAGCAGCTCTGGAAACTTCCAACCCCGAAGGACTCAAGGACTTGATTTTCAGAGAGGAACTACTTTAGTGGGTATATAAGCGAATGTCTCAAGCAAGATTCAGTGGGAATGGGCTCCCCTGTGGCCATGGCAGCATTGGAGTTGGGGATGTAGTAGGTGGGCGAGATGTAAAAGCCACTTGTTTGGCCATCCCAGAGAACCCTCCTGTCTGTATGAGAATGCAGGCCATGAATATGATTTAGTGTGTATCTGCAAAAAGCAAAGACAACCCGTCATAGGTAATCTCAAGATTCTGATGTCTAATAAGGAAGCTGAAGAACTTGGCATCAATGATTAGGATAAATAATCTTAGAAGTATTCAGTGTTTAAAGGAGTTTTACCAAAACAAACAAACAAACAAAACAAACCTGCAACCCCCCCACCCCCAACACACACACTCACAGAGGAAAAACACTCCGTTTTAACAGAGCAACTATTTGCAACTTGTTTTCTGGTCTTTCCAGTCTTGATCTATACGCCTATGGTTTTTGAATTGTTGTGGTCAATGTGTTGAATACTTCATGAGTGATCCGAGACAAACCATGTTAGCTCCACTAGTCTGTTTTTCTATCAGCAAATGGAGAGAGCTGCTTCTATTTCACAAGGTTATGATGAAGCATTAGTGAGATAATGTAATATAAACACAATCCGTAAACTCTAAAGTATAAAATTTTGAGGTATAATACTCATGCGATTGTTTCTTACATGCTTTTCTATGTATCATTTTCAATGGTTACAAAATATTCACACTGAATTGCTATCATTGTTTATTTAACCATTGTCTAATTGTTGCTCATTCCTGCCTTTTGCTATCATAAAGTTGATTATAAACATCTCTGCATGGTGAGCATTTTTCCCTTCTGAAATATTTCCTTAGACCGAATTCCTGGAAGTAGAACGGCTGGGTCCAAATAGCAGCTGGGACATTCTTCTTGAGATGATGTACATCTTCCTAGTACAAACCCCACCCCCGCCAAGATCTGAAACCTAGTTAATTAGGATGTACCACAATTCAGATAAATTAAAAAACTAAATCTAATCCTGGCGGTGGCAGAAAATCAGGGTACATAAAACCATATCATCATAATTTTCAAAAGGCAGACAGTTAAATTTTCTCTGATCCTGGAACATGTCTCCCAGTGGCTAAAAGTCCTCTTTCTGAAACATGGCAAGATAGAGAATGAAATGCAAAGACCCTGATCTGGTAACCTTCTTTTCCAGTTTTAGCATCCTCTGTTTACCTGGTTTTCAGAGGATGAATGTCTTCCCCTCTGAGGCTTCAGGCACCCTCTTCTCAGTTGGATCAGATTCCGAGCAAAGTAATTTTGGTAAAAGGATGGTTTGCTACACAGATTTTAGGTTAAAGTCAGGGATGTGAATTTTGTGTTGCATGTATAAAAATATGAGAGTATATTCCTCATGATCTGGTTTCAGTTTTCTGGAAATATCTTAATATTTATAAAGTATATGCAGATTCCTGGGCTCCTGAGCTGTACACACTCGTAACATCAATTATGTGATACTATTTTTGGAGGCTTAAATGCTCAGATTGGCAGGAGTTCTCTCTGCCTAAAAGATTCCTTTTTTTGATTGAAATTTTGCTTTCCTCCAGGCCATTTCTTTACGGATGCCTGCAGGGATCAAAGAAATATCTAACCAAACAACTATGGTTCACTAGAAACTTTCCCTATGTTTCAGGGGAATTTTACTTAATATCGTTAATCAAGGGACCAGTATGGTTGATTATTGAATGATTAGTTCTACATGGATCATTTGCTTCTCCAGATATTTCTTTTTGAATTTATTTTATTTTTTAATTTTTTGGCCACGTGGCACAGCATGTCGGATCTCAGTTCCCCTACTAGGGACTGAACCTGTGTCCCCTGCAGTGGAGTCTTAACCACTGGACTGCCAGGGAAGTCCTCATATATTTCTTTTTTAAATGGCTTGAGAGGGAGTTAGGAGGAGGTATAATGGAAAAGTGCTGGCTAAGAGTTAGATGTGTCTGATTTCAGCTTTGCCACTAACTAGCTGTATGACCAGATTCAGGTTACTGAACCTACTTGGGGTTCAGTTTCTTCAACTTCAATGTTGAATGTAACAAACACTCTGTCATTCTATATGCAGGAAAGGCTATTCAGAGAGCCAAGTAACATAGAAAAGTCTATTTCTAAATGTTGTGCTATTGTGGTTCATTGTGTGTGTGTGTGTGTGTGTGTGTGTGTGTTGCTGGAGCACTGGGTGGGAGGAAAGCTTCCTACTTCTCCACATATCAGTAGTTGAAAAACAGGCTGGAAAAAAACACTGTGTTCTCCTATGTTTGGGCAAACAGGAATCAGGCCGCCCTAACCTCACGGTCGCATGGAGATTGCCAGGAAGCCTGCAAAGACAGCGTGCTGCCCAGACAGCGTGTTTGGCTGAGAGGAAGCTGGAAGGAGCAGTGGAGAGAGTTAATGCTTGTAAAGAGGTGAGCAGGTGCTGGCAGGGTGCTGCACGTACTAAGTGCTGCAGTGACACCTGCCTGACGGCCATTATTAGCTCCTGCAGAAACAGCCAGTAGCGATCTAGGGAGGGGCCTTAACTTACTCCAACCTCACTTCAGGAGCGTTAGTACTTTAATACGTCTACTACTTGTTAAGATTATTATTCCTTTCAGATCCAAATTCTTGCAGCTGGGTATTTATATCTTTTTTTGGTATTTCTCTGGCATCGCTGTTGAAGCTAAGATCTCAGATGAGACGATCAGGTTCTACAAAGCACTACTATGAGAGCTTTGATCAAGAAAGTGAGTCCCAGCATCCCCGAGTCTGCCTTCCCTTCCTCTGGGGCCCTTGGAGTCCCAGGCCTGTGGGGCTGTGTGGCCATCCTAGCGGCCTCCGGCTCACCCAGCCTACACACCTCTGCTAATGCCTCTTACAGTCACTTGCATTTCTCCCTAACACTTCTCTGGCCCTGCCACCTGGTCGAACACTACATCCTGCTGCTTCTTCACATGCCCCTCAGCTCCAGGGAGAACCATTCGCTGTGAGCTTTCAGGTGCCCTTCTTTGGCTCTCTGCCCAGAAGGTTCTTGCCCCTGCTTGCTGGCCTGGTAAACTCGTAAGCCTGCCATCCTTCAAGACTCAGTTAAACTGTCCCTTCCAGTGTTCTATTTGCTTCCCCCTCTGAGCTGCCTCAGCACCCAAGACAATTACATCTACACAGGACAGTGTGAGTTTCTTGGAATCATGCATTTTATTTTCATTTTTGTAATTCCAGCACAGAATCTGGCAAATAGATGCTCAATAAATGCTCAGTCCATAGTTAGACATGCGTTCTAATCATCTCACCTGCAATTCCTGTTTAGAACAGGAGGAGGGGAGGGGCTTAGATGAAAAAAGTTGTGGGGCTTCCCTGGTGGCACAGTGGTTGAGTCCGCCTGCCGATGCAGGGGACACGGGTTCGTGCCCCGGTCCGGGAAGATCCCACATGCCGTGGAGCGGCTGGGCCCGTGAGCCATGGCCACTGAGCCTGCGCGTCCGGAGCCTGTGCTCCGCAACAGGAAAGGCCACAACAGTGAGAGGCCCGCGTAACGCTAAAAGAAAAAAAAAGTTGTGTAAACTGACATGGGAGAATCTATATTAAAACATGTTCGATGGGCTTCCCTGGTGGCCGCAGTGGTTGAGAATCTGCCTGCCAATGCAGGGGACACGGGTTCGAGCCCTGGTCTGAGAAGATCCCACATGCTGCGGAGCAACTGGTCCCGTGAGCCACAACTACTGAGCCTGCGCGTCTGGAGCCTGTGCTCCACAACGAGAGGCCGCGATAGTGAGAGGCCCGCACACTACGATGAACAGTGGCCACCGCTCGCCGCAACTAGAGAAAGCCCTCGCACAGAAACGAAGACCCAGCACAGCCAAAAATAAATTAAAAAAAAAACAAACCAACATGTTCGATCGTCAATTTGCTTTATGTAAACTCATCTTTAAACAACGAAAAATGGGACCAGATGACATACGGTCCCTTTCAGTTTCAAAGATCTCATCTAAAGGAAAGTCCCTCCATACTCAACCCCCAGCACACCCCCATGAATTTCTCTTACACTTTCTATCAACCATGGACCCATTTAGGTTAATAAGTTACTCTTTTCAAAACATTACTTGCTAGGAAGGCTAAGCCTTATTTACCCCTTAGCGCGAATTACTCTAAATAGAAATTCTGCTGTGGACAGCCATGTGTTGAAGACAGTCAGTGTACTTTGTTGTTTGTTTATTGAAGTATAATCAACTTACAATGTTATATTAGTTCACTTTGGTTTTGTTTATTGAAGCATAATTGACTTACAATATTGTATTAGTTTCACTTTGTTTTCGTTTGTTTATTAAAGTATAATTGACTTACAATATTAGTTTCAGGTGTACAACAGAGTGCCCTGGTATTTTTGTACAACGCAAAATGATCACCACGTGGAGAAGCGTACTTTGAATGGAGGGCTCTCCGTAGGCATACAGGTTACAGCTCTTATGCTAATTAGTGCTCCTGAGCTGCAGTCCACTCTTGGCCCAAATTCCAGGCCCATGGAAAGCCATTCTCCACAGTGTAAAGAGCCTGGGCATCTTTGCCAGACAAAGCTGGTTTCAAATCCTGGCTCTGTCACACACTGGCCCTATGACTTTGGGTAAGTTACTCAACTTAGCAGAGTCTCTATTTCCTCACCCATAAAATGGTGATAATAACAGCAAATACCTCACAGGGTGTTGAGAGGATTACATGAGATGATGGGGCTAAGGTGCTGCCATAGAGCAAACGCACGTTAATAGTAACTGTTAGAGCTCTGCATGATTCTGGGGCTCCATAGACTTGCCAGGAGTAGATCTGGGTTGGTTGGCTGTTGGGTCTTGCTCTGAACTGGAGATGGGCTGGGGTGGGGGCGGTTTGGTGATAGGACAGGAGGCCTGCTGAACACCCAGTCAGATATCGCATACTGCGCGGCCCTGAGGTTTGATCAGCTGGGGGACATGCTATTCCAGGAGCTCCATGACAGTCATCAACCCAGCGCCTGCCAACGACCCTGGACTCTGGGGGCCAGTCCCTCTTGCAGCTGAACGTCTTTTCCATTCCTAGCCCGCTGAACTAGGGAAGCCACTGCACTTTATAAAGCTATGAAACATACAGAAACTCTTATTTAAAACATGAAATAAAATGCCAGACTCAGTTTTGCATCTGTAAATAATCTATCTCACCTTTGGAAGTGAAGCCCATGGAAGATTATTTCTTAAAGTGGGGTGTTTAGAGCAGCTACACCTGAGCCCCATCTCAGGCATGCTGAATCAAGATCTCGGAGATGAGGACGAAGAGCCTACATTAAACCAAGTCCCCCAGGTAATCCTGATGCACCCTGAACCCTTGCTTCTGCAACTGCTTTCCCACCGGCACCACTTCGGAGCTTATAAGAATTGCAGACACTCAGGCCCTGCCCCAGACCTACTGAATCTGCACTTTTAAATAACTGCGCTAAAATATGCACAACACAGAATTTACCATCTTAACTGTTTTTTAAAGTGTACAGTTCAGTAGTGTTAAGTATATTCACATTTTTGTGCAACCAATTCCCAGAAGCCTTTCCATCCTGCGAAACTGAAACTCTGTACCCATGAAAACAACTCCCCATCTCCTTCTCGCCCCATCCCCGCCCCAGCCACTGGCAACCACTCAGAACTGCATTTTAACAAGTTCCCCAGATGATTCATATGCCCATTAAAGGTTGAGAGTCACTGCCCTAAGTATGAGAACCACACATCGTAAAATCAGGAGCCACTGTGAGTTTCTTGAGGCACCCAGGCCATGACCCTGGGCCAGGCAATGGAAACGAGGCAGCAGAGCAATGACTAGTCCCTCTAGACAATTCTGATGCTCAAGTGGTTTGAGAACCACTGCTCTGACCAGTGATTTGCACTCTTGCCTACATACTAGAATCACCTGGGAACTTTAAAATTCATGCCTGAAACCCATCCCAAACCAACTAACTCTAGTCTCTAAAGGCAGAGCCCAGGTATTCTGAAAGATCTCCCAGTGATTCTGATAACTTAGCCAAGTTTCAGAACCATTGGAGGGACGAAGGAGAGGTTGGTAGGATTCTGCACTGTGCGTGGGATTTAGAGGGGAATCATGGCTCCAGGGAAGGCATCATAACTGCTGCTTCATTTGATATTGGCCCAGCTACCCTGATATGAATGATTGCTCCAAGGAGTTAAAAAAAAATAAACTGGCTTTATGAAAAGAAATGGCTGTCTCCTTCGAAGCCCTAACACCCTCCCACTGCCTGTCATTATTTCCTATCACACTGCTCCGTTTATTGTCTTAATAGCATTTACCACAACTAGCAATTATCATGCTTATTGTTGGCCTCCTCTCACTAAACCAACACCTGCCTCTGTGTCAGAGCCAGGTTCAGAGCTCTAGCTCACCTCTCCATCTCACAGAGCCCCTGATAAATATTCGAGTGAATCAATCAACCCTGCTATGTCATGGAATCACTGTGGCTTCTGACAGTAAAAGAAACTGCTAAACTCTCAGGACCGAGAGAATCATGGTGGGGTGGGGGGGTTCTGCATGGAGCAGTCAAGGTCAGTGAGGGCGAGTTTTCCCAGATGGAAGAGGCCAATGCGGGTAGTAGTGCAGATGGATTCACTGGGTGAAAATCAGAATTCTTAAATGAGTGATACAGACTTTGAGCTAGTGAAATCTGAATATATAAATGTGACCTCATCCAGAACCTCCCAGCTAGTGAGGCTTGGATGACAACACATTTATACAACACTATCCCACCCCAACTCCTATCGGGGTGGAATTCTGTAATGGAAACAGCATATATTTTGGGACAGACCCGCATTCAAATTCTGCTCTCTCTCCTGGCTGGCTGCTCAACCGCAAGAAATTACTGATGTGAGCCTCAGACTCCTCATCTGAAAAATGGAATAACAGTAATTATCCCACAGATTACATAAAGCACCTGACAAAGTGCCTGACACAGAGCGGAGCTCAATAAATGTTAACTCCCCAATCTGCAACCTGGATTTCCTTACCCACTCCTTTTCAAACCTCTTCTTCCTTTAGTTACACTCTTACTGCCTCATCAGCAGAACACATGCAATCACTTACAGCACCAATCGTCTATGCATTTGACTGGAAAAAAAAATCACACACCGACTTGTGGATTGTCTTCTATCACTGTATTGAGAGCTCTTGTATACTGAATACATGAAAAGTTGAAGGATTTATTGAACTTGTTTCCCAGCCTAAATGGAAACGCCTTTTGGGACAGGAACCTTACCTTCTGCTTCTTTCTGTCCTCCAGCACTGAATTCCACAGTCAAACACGCAGATCTGATATGCACTTTCCATATCTTCATGACCACGACTGTTCAAAGAGTAGATACTATCTCTACCCTATGTCCCAGCCAGCCCATAAGACACCCTCTCTCATCATCTTCCTCCAAGTTCTGCTTTTACCCGTTTCCCAATGACAGGGAAAAGAAGTGGTTGCTTCCTGAGTATTCTGCATCCTTCCAAGCAACCTCTGCTCAAATGCAGCCCATCTGTGCACTGCTGACACTATGAATCTATTTAAATTCTGATGATTCACTATACTGATTGAACTAGGTTTTACTTTTATTAAGGTTTTTATGTGCTTTATCTTTTAACAGAATTCAAAGTATTATGAAGAGATATAACATCTTTAAATCATCATATTATTTATGTTAAGACCGTGGCAGGGAATGCAAATTTCTTCACTCAACCTAATCTCCCCTTTTCCTTTAGTAAGAGATCCCAAATTTTTAGTTGGTGCATTGCAGTCCAGTTAAAAGATGACATTTCCTATTCTCATGAACAGTTCACTGAGTCAGATGTTGGGGTATTTGCCATAGAGGTGTGAGAATACTGTGCAGCATTTCTGGGTGAAGCCTCCTTATTAAGTGTTTATGTGTTTATTCTTCCTCATCTGTTGCCAGCCTGGAACATAGATGAGATGG
The DNA here is from genome assembly GCF_005190385.1 of Monodon monoceros. Lineage (NCBI taxonomy): Eukaryota > Metazoa > Chordata > Mammalia > Artiodactyla > Monodontidae > Monodon > Monodon monoceros. The sequence goes on along the minus strand of NW_021703773.1, from coordinate 13,212,773 downwards.
CTGGAGAGCCAGTTACCTTCCTAGACCATGAATACCAGGGCCACACTTTAGAGATTATAAGAGCTGACAGCCAGAAGGAGATTGAGTTCTTAAAGAATTTGGGACACCTGGCCACGGCAACCCCAAACTGCCTAGTATTTGTAAAATCCCTTTGCAAGAGAAAGCAGCTAACTATTATATGCAGTTGAACTTAATTTGAACTAATACAGGGTACAGTTAAATTATATTTCTTGCATATTCAATTCACATAAATTAAGTTTAATCACAGATAACTAATGCACTGATTCCATGATGATCAAATAGTTTACAGTCTACTAATTGCACTGAACTACTGGCTGAATGTAGCATTTTTGATTTGTGATGCAAAATAAAAAAAATGTGAAGATGCTTAAGGAAGTGTAGCTGGTCCAAAAAGCCAATTTTAGACAGCAGTAAATAGCCCTAAGCCTCTCTGGGCACCAAACATTACCACATAAGGAAAACATATGCAAAAAAGCACCATAATCTAATTAAAGCACTGCTGTTGGTTTTATGGACTTTACTAGCTATTTTTATTTGTCTTAAGTTTTAAGTAGATTTTAGGCATATTTATTGTGCTAGAAAATTTTTATCACTAGTGAGAAATAAAGTCTCTGTTCTAGAAACACATATATGTAATTTTTGGTCTTTGCTTTTTGTCAGAAAATGAGCAGAGTGGGAGAGAAACAGACAATATGAGATTAAGGGAATATTGGTTAAAGGGAATGAAGTGGAAGGTCATGATACTGGTCACTGGGAAACAGGGAAAAGCAGAACTTGGAGGAAGATGATGAGAGAGGGTGTCCCATAGGTTGGCTGGGACAAAGGGTAGAGATAGTATCTACTATTTGAATAATGGACTTCTGTTTACAAAGCCCAAGAGTTATCTCACTCAGAGATAGGTGTAGAAACACAGGGAGGGCTGGCCAGGGGTTACGGGTAAGAGAAGGGATGGCTATAAAGGAATTTCAGGAGGCATTCTTTGGGATGATAGAAAAGAGAAAGTCTCTGCATTCCAACTGCCTGAGATAACCACGGTTGGCCATAAAGTTGGTCATGTATATAAATATCAGGGAATGATTCAGATTTTGACCTCATACTTATGCTTTTTTGGAGACCCTCTTTATGAGAAATACAAAATTAAGTTCAGAGTTTTGAACAAGATCTCTGCAAGTGAGAGCTTCTGAGCCGTAATCTTGCCGTAAATCCAACTCTGATCATTTATCTATACTTTAAAAACAATCAAAACAGGGACCATACTATACAGACTGTTAGTAAACTTTTTCCCCTCAACATAAGTCTCGAGTATCCTTCCCTGTCAATACATATGATTCTAGCTCATCTTTTAAGATAATTCTGTGGTTTTTCTAATAGTCATTAGATAGATAGATATTTAAATTATTTCCATATGTTGATCCTTTCACTGGGGGATGCTTTCCCTAACAACAGAGCCTGGAATATGATAAGCCCTAAATAAAATGTTTGTTGAATTGGTGCCTTGCTCTGAGCACACATGTGTAGTGTCCAGGCTTGACAGGTTTAAAAGATGGTGATCTCTACTCTGAAGCGCCCCCTGGCTGGAGTGGGGAGACAGAGACCAAAGCACCAGTATTCTGTCTCTGAATGCCTGTCCCTCTTCTGTACATCCTCTCTCTCTCTCCCCACACCCCCACTGGGCTGTCACCACTTAGGGCTTGTAGTGAAGGGTGGGAAACTTCACTGAACAGGTCTGTTCCAGAAACACGATGGTGTTTCAGGAATATGCTCTAGATTTCAAAGCACTTCTAACCTTAAAGGGAAAGTTTCCTGAATATCTTTCCCTGGATTGATGACAGCCAGGTCCCAAATTGGAAAGACAGTGGTAATCGGAGAGTCCTGAGTACATTTAGCTGCTGTGAATCTGAAAAACAAAGAATATTAAAAATGAATAAAAATTTCACAAGATCAAGGAGTGTGGGACTCTAGAAATAAAGTTGTCTTTATATTCTTATATGAGAGAATGGATGGCGAATATATCGACTTTAGCCGGGCCAAAAGACAGTTCATTTGTGATTAGAGACATTCTCTGGAAACAATAAATGGACTGAAAGTACGAGCTGAAGAAACAATAGGTTCAAAACCTATCACCCAGAAAAATGCATGGAGTTTTGGTCCTTTTAATGAGAAAATGTGTATGCTCATTTCCTTGAATAAATCTCTACATCATTCATGGAATGAATGACATTGGAATATTAAGCCTAGCAATTTCTCTTACTTCCAGCCTCTGTAGCCTTCTAACCTAAACTGGGACCTCTCTACTTCAGGGATTTAGTGATGCCCCCAGATTCAGGGGAATCTAAGGGACCCAAAGGCAGGTGCTCAGTTTAAAGGACAGAGTTATTGTTCCTTGCTACTTTCTCAGCTTTACACAGGTTTGCCAGGAACAGGGCTCTTGCTTCATTCCCAGCGCCTGAGTGCCTGGCAGGCACAAGTTTCAATAACCAGGTCACATGTCTCACCCATGGTTTTCTCCAGATCCTTGAGCTATCTCGTCATCTTTTTGATATTCCATTTTTCTAGGATGAGGACCTTAGGTGGACATTGCTAGTTCACTAATCTGTTCCTACTTCCTAATAGTACTTACATTATCTCTCTGATATTTACCTCTTTCCCATGCAGTCCAGACATTTCAGGGAAAGCCGACCCCACCTCTCGTTCAACAGGTGGACTCTGGTGGGCTTGAGGCCATCAGCCCATTGCAGTCCCCTGGTCAGTTCGTCTGTTCAGGGATGTGCCTGTGACTCAAGGTGAATCTCAGTGTCTTTCTTAGAATACAGGGACTGAGGCACTCTATTTTCATTGGAAATAAGCCAGAAAACATTTAGCTCCCATTGCAGCTGGCAAAAACTAGTTGAATATTTGCTAGTGTTTCCTTTTTTTCCTGGGCACACAGCTCACTACATTTTCCAGCCTCCTTGGCCATATGACTGAGTTCTAGCCAATGGAATGTGGACCAAATCGATGTCTCCCCTTTCAAGCCTGCCTCTTCTCTAGGGATCTTCTTTTTTCTTTCCCCATCTGCTGGCTGAGTGGAGAACCACAATGGAGAGAGCGTGGGTAACCATTTGGAGGACAGCATCTCAGGACGGTTGCTTGACCGGGAACACTGGACCAAACTGCATGGGGAAACAAATTTACATTGTGTGAAATCACCAGAATTTAAAAAAGTATTTTATTTTTATTTATTTAGGCTGTGCTGAGTCTTAGTTGTGGCATGCAGGATCTTCGTTGCGGCATGTGGGATCTAGTTCCCCGATCAGGCATCGAACCTGGGCGCCCCGCACTGGAAGCACGGAGTCTTACCCACTGGACCACGAGGGAAGTCCCGAAATCACCAGAATTTTAAAGTTATCAGTTACAGTGTTAATCTCTCCTGATTAGTTCACTTCCTTACCTAGGAATCTTCCTTTTCATGGTCCCATAAATCCTCTCTACTGATTAAACATGCTTGCATTGGGTTTTTCTGTTACTACTTAGAACAGGATAACTGATACGGATCCTGCCTTGCACCCCATCTTAGGATTGCATTGTGGCTTTTTGGTTGTGCTGTTAATGCTTATTTGATTCAGTTCATTTCTGGCATTCAATGTCACCCTGCCTAGGGAGAGTGATCTTCTTTGTTAATGGCTTAACTAGTGATTGTGGCTAGATGCTCTACCTATTTTCTCCATTCACTAAAATAACTCTTGTTTGTATTTGCTCTCCATCTAGGGATTGAGGATAATCACTACTGGCTCCATGCTGCTCCTGGTTAATAACTTAATGCTTCCTAATTACTTACTAAGGGGCTTAGTAGCTAAATAGTTTAACTAATAGTACAAGGTAAGAAAAGATATAAACTTGGACAGGAGCATCTCATCCTTACTTTCATGGGGGTTATATTTCTCCATGACCAGATCAAAGTATCTGGATTCCTTGTTCCCATGACTTCCACAGGGACCAAAAGACCTGGGAGGCAAGTGACAAGGGTCACAGGAACAATAAAGTGGTTTGATTTAGTCCTTTGCGGAGAATTGTCTATTTAGAACAAGCAGCCTCCTGTGTTAACAGCAAAGGCCACACTCATGTTACATCCACATTCATAAACAAACCAGTGTTGAGGAAGTGCCACATATGACCACAAGCAAGATCTTCTCTTTTTGCCTCAACCTTTCTTTCTCACAATATTTTACTGTCCCAGCCAAGGAAGCCTTCCTTCCTCCATCAGACTAGATATGTTAAACCAGTATCACTCCAACTTTTTTTTAACCTATTAATCCTGCTTCCCATCTTTTCTACCTTCATTTGCATTGACCACTGGAATTATAAAAATGATTAAGCCATAATTTCCTTCCTCAAATGCTTACAACCTCATGAAGGAGACAAACACATATTTTAATGAAATGTGGGAGATGCTGTAATAAAGTTATACACATGGTGCTATGAGGCACAAAAAAGGACCACTTAGCCCAGTATGAAGCTCATAAAGGTTCTCAGGGGGGAAATGATTCCTAAGCTGAACCACAAAAAGCTGAATACTACCCAAACGTAAACCATGGGCAGAAATGCCAGCATTTGATGGGTGAAGGAAGGCAGGAGAGGCCAGGTCTTAGAAAGAACATCCAAGCATGTCTTTGAATTATTTATTCCTATTAGAATTTAAGTTCCTTGAGTGTAGGAACTTGATCCATCTTGTTCACTGGTGTGTTCAGTGCCTAAAACAGTGCTTGGTACTTAAATGGTGCTAAAAAAGTATTTGTGGAATTGAATGACGCCTGGAAGGAATGCCAACAGATATCTATCTCATAGGAATCTCTCCAGCAGGTGAAGCCGGTAGGGAGGCCCGTCATGAGGCTAAGGCCATATTCCAGGTAGAGAATGGGACCTCCATAGGGCAATGAGAGCAGGGTAAGGAAGAGGGGGCATATTTGAGAAATGTTTACAAAGTAAAATCAGCAAGACTTGGTAACTGGCTGTGGGAGATGAAGGAGAGACCAGGATGACTCTTAGTGATAAAGAATACAGAGCAGGAACAGGAGGAGGAGAAAACAGAAGAAACCTACATGGCTAGGAATCTGCTTTTAACAAAATCTCTTTCCCGCCCTTGACCCTCTCAGGGACCTGCTAGCCAGGTAATGTTCAAGTCACAGTCATACTGTCATGTTCATTCAAGTGACCTTTGCATAATTTTGGAATTATATTATTTATGATAAGTTAGGATATATTTATATATTCTGAATAATGTGTTATTTAAAAGTGTATGTTAGGCCTCAGTGTATCTTTCAGGTCTTCTACTTTGTATTTTCTATATTTTTGACTCCCTATTCTAAATTCTTGGTAAGTGTGTATTATATATATATATATGTTATATATTTGTTATATATATGTATAAAATATATATATATCTGTGTGGCTGTATAATTTCAATAACATTGAAATTATAATCTGTGGAAGTTTTATTCTAAAGAAGACATATTTCTCTAACAGCTAGATGAGATAAACTTTTTCTTCTATTGTTATTGACTGTTAGGATGTAGCGAAAGATTATTTTTATTTAAATAGACAATTTGGATGTACTCAATTTGACATGTAAACAAATTTGGGGTTATTAATATTTAGTTCATAAATAACACATTTCTTTATCGTCCATTTTACTTTCTTTGATGTTTACTATTAGTGAGTTACAGTCTCTGTGAATGCCCAGACAGGGGACACAACACCTTTTGATTCCTGACTTTTTTTTTTTATGGTACGCGGGCCTCTCACTGTTGTGGCCTCTCCCGTTGCGGAGCACAGGCTCCAGATGTGCAGGCTCAGCAGCCATGGCTCACGGGCCCAGCCGCTCCGCGGCATGTGGGATCTTCCCGGACCGGGTCAAGAACACGTGTCCCCTGCATCGGCAGGCGGACTCTCAACCACTGCGCCACCAGGGAAGCCCTGATTCCTGACTTTTAAGTAACATTATATATGGTTATATCCTACCTCTACAAGTCATCTATTTATATTTTGCTTTGTTAATTGTTATGTTACGTAAGTATGATAGACATATGTAGGGATAAAAATAAATGACACAATGAACACCTGAGTCTCCTCACCCAGCTTAAGAGATACTAATTAGATTTTTAAATAATTTTCTGATTATTAAAATAATATATATTTGTTGTATTTTAGAAAGTATAAAAAAGACTAAGGAAGAGGGAGAAAAATCATCTATGATATTATTACCCAAGAGGAACCAATGTAGCATTTGTATAGGTTTCTCTCAAATCTTTTAATGTAGAAAATCATATTGTAGAAACAACTTTGTATCTTGCTTTTTCCTCTTAATATTGGACCATATGTATTTTCTTCTATTACTGTATCATTAGACATCATTTTTAAAAAGCTACAAAATTTCCATTGTATGACTGAATCAAAAATTTTAAGCTGTTCCCTAAATTGTTGGACTTGTAAGTTACTTCCAATTTTTCATTATTATAAATATAATTTGATGTGTATCTTTTGCAAAATGACTTTTCTGTACTGTGATGCTGTGTGTACCGGGTATGTAGTGTGTATTCCATCTTCTCTTGGATAGATTCCACACTCATGGAATCACCAGGCCAAAGGAAATGAACACTTTGAGGTTCTCAAGACATACTGCCATATTGCTTCCCCCAAAAGCTCTAGCAATTAGTATATTTGATAGCACATCTTCCGCAATACTCTTGTAAACACAAAATCTAGTTATTTTCTGTTTTTAAAAAGCACATGGATGAGAAAGTATGAATGGGGCCATATTCTCCAAAGTATCCTTTTATCTTGATTCCATGCCCTGTTGATGATAAATTTAAACAAAACTAATTTTTTAAATTATAGAGGAAAATTGTGTCAGTGGAGAAATTAATATTAGATAACTGATAGTGGTGATAATTTGATGGGGAGGAAGGTGGAAATAAGAGAGTACAAGGATGTAAAGACTTATTAGGCAGTGATTCAAGTCACATGCTTTTGTCCTTAATTGTGCAGCTCACTGCACTTACAGAATTTTATAAAATACAAGACTTTAGGATTACAAAATGCACATGACTTTGCATCTCAAAGGTCACTTTTGATGATGTAGGATTTTTCGCTGGTAACTATTTTCTATTAGCATATTGAAGAGATCATACCACTGGTTCCTGGCTACCATTGTGGCTGTTCAGAAATCAACAAGTCCGGGGCTTCCCTGGTGGCGCAGTAGTTAAGAATCCACCTGCCAATTCAGGGGACATGGGTTTGAGCCCTGGTCCGGGAAGATCCCACATGCCGCAGAGCAACTAAACCTGTGCGCCACAACTGCTGAGTCTGTGCTCTAGACCTCGCGAGCCACAACTACTGAAGCCCGCATGCCACAACTACTGAAGCCCGCGTGCCTACAGCCCATGCTCCACAACAAGGGAAGCCACTGCAATGAGAAGCCCGCGCGCCACAACGAAGAGTAGCCCCCTCTTGCCACAACTAGAGAACGCCGGAGCACAGCAACGAAAGACCCAACACAGCCAAAAATAAATAAATACAATAAATAAATTTATTTAAAAAAATCAACAAGTCCAACTGTCCTTTCTTCAAAGCTAATCTGACTTTTTCTCTGGCTATTCTTCTTCCCTCTCCCCCTCACCCCTCTATTTTTAGTTTTCTTCAGTTTTACTCTGCTGAATGTAGGTGTGGATTTTAAAATGATCCTTCTTGGTATTAACTTGCCAGTGAGTCAGGGAATAGTATTTCTATTAGCACTGGAAAAGTTTGTCACTATTTCTTTAAATATTGAATCTCCCCTATTATCTCTTTCCTTGCCTTCTGGGATTTTGATCAAATGTATGTTAGATGGAATAGATATTTGAAAGTATTAAGGAATTATTATAAATATTTAGGTGTGATGATATTGTAGTCATTTTCTTTTAAGAATTCTTATTGTTAAAGAATGTCTATTTTTAAAAACATGTGTTCAAACTTCTGTCTCTTCTAGGTTTCTTTCCTCTGTTCATATTTTTGACTCCCTGTTGTAAATTCTCGATGATATATATTCTGAGTTATTTTTAGTTCACTAATCTTCTTCTGTATTCTAGTATCCAATCTGCTGCCAAAGATGTCCGTATATATATAATTTATAACAAATACATACAGAGTTTATAATAAGTATATATAAATTCTGTTTAGTTCCTTAACCAATCTGTCTTATTTCAGTAGCTTTCTGTTTCCTGCAAACATTTCCAATATTGTCATTTATTTTTTTAAACCCAGTAAGCAAAGTGGCTTTATAATCTGAGCCTGAGAATTCTGATAGCAGCAGTCTACACAACCTCTTCCTGCTGTCCTGTTTTTGGCTGATGCTCCCTCCTATTGTCTTGCTTTCTTGTGAGCTTGGTTACCTATAACTGCGCATTTGCTACTGACCTTGAAAACTGCCTGTGAGGTTTTCCTGCGGCCTGAGATGAATATGCTCCCTCCTCTGCATTTTGCATTTGCCGGTTAGACTCTTGGAAACTCCATTACTTGGAAACCAAGTCAAACCAAGTTTAAGGCTTGACTTTCTCTGGCTCCCTCAGATTGTATGTGCCCAAAATGCAAATGCCTGTGAGGACTGGTCTGTGGCCAATTTTCTATGGGATTATTTTCTTTTCCTTCTTCCTCCTGTTCTGCTCACTTCCAAGTAGCATTTTCTAGTCTCTTGTGGTTGTGATGCAGAAGGGCATATTTAGTTCTGCTTAACTCACGCTGATGCCGTTGCACTTTGGGGTTAAAGGCTATAGGGAAAGTCTTCCAGAACTGCCTTCCCTGCTGGACTTGACCTCCGTCCCTCCTACCCGAGCAGGGTTAACAACCTTGGTCAGCTGGGTGCTGTCTTCAATTCCCCTGCGGCATAGGCAGTTTTGACTCCCCGCTCCCACCAACCCTTCCAAATATTATTCTGAAAACAGTCTTTTATCCAAAAAACTAGCCAGAGAGTCCCACTTGTCAAGTCTTTTCAACTTTTCAATTTTTTTTAACGGGATCCAACTAACCTAACCCTCCATTTTGAGAAACAAGAAGTCTTCTGCTAAAAAATTTTAACTTTGTAATTAGCAAAAAGTAGAATAACTAAGAGATTTTTGCTTTGGGAATCTGACAGTAGAAATGCAGATGAGTGGCAGCTTGACTCTACTAAAGGATAAAATGTTCATGATACGATGCAATGTTTATAATTAACGATTAACAACATAAATAATTTCAATTGGCATCATTAGTCTGTAACACTGTCTGTAACACCATATGAAATTCCACCTACAGCTGCCTCCCTTTCTAGACACCTGATACCCAATTGGCAAAAGTGTTTTGAATAATCAAGGACACAGATGTTGTCATCAACTAGTATCTAATCACATAAACTTTGGCTTCCATTTTCTAAGGGCTGAAATAAGAAGGTTGAACTCTGACCTCTGAAATGAGACGGTCACTTCAGTTCAAAGAGTTTTCTGGCTCTTTCAGAGCCAATAATCTGGGCTAACATTTCAGTTCTTTTCTCTGGGGAAGGAAGAGAAAGATAGGTTTATCCAGTTATTAGTTTTTTCCTCTCCTCAGTCCAAAAAAAAAAAAGGAGTTTGTAGCAGCAAACAAAAATAAATCAATACAACAATACAGAAAAATATATTGAGATTTTAAAACGAGAGGAAGAAAAAAAGAGATGAAAGCATTACTCTAAAATGTCCTATAGTTGGGTCATGAAGTCTATGCAGGACTTCGCAGCATTTGCTAACTTAAGGAAAACATATACTATATTTTGTATATATTTAGTAGTTCATACACTAAACAGAAAGCTCCCACATAAATGAGATTTCTAGTACAGAAAAGACTTCAAGTATATATAGGCATTACTATGTTTTTATTCTGCAGTCACAGTTTTAGCAGATATCCACTGAGTTTAATGCTAATTGAGGTTCTACTATATATTGTCTATTTCAAATAGCATAAAAAAGAGAGCACATCTTGCCTGACCCATTGATTGAGCTTGATTTTGGACTTATCACCAATCTCCATAAGAACACCTCACTCAAAGAAAGGATTTGTAATTCCACCCCCCCTTAATTTTCAAAGAATGCTTCCCTCAAAAGAAAAACCATAAAATTTTAGAACATCCTAAAAAGAATTTAAGTTCTGTAATCTGTCTTTCCCATCTACATTCAATCAGGAGAAAGGCAGTTAAAAGCAACTGTATTACATGCTGGAAGGTCAGTTCTAAGGCATTGCAGGATGATCTTGAACCATCTGACATTTTAAGTGCGTTTAAAATTTTCTGTCTTGATATTTTGTGACTCCACTGGGCTAGCTACTGTTGCCAAGGCAATATGGGTTACTGCAGGGATACAAAGGGGTTTTTGTTTGTTGTTTTTTAAATATTAACGTGACAAACATGGAAAAAGTAAGTATAGAGAACAAATTCAGCCCCTTTTCTCTTCAAAATGCATGCAGTACAGATGCTCTGATCATATATCTGATTAAAAAATACAAAGACTCATGCAGTGACTTTCCCAACTGGTATAGAGACCTTCTCCCAATCAGTGGGGCAGCTACCATCAGAGTCCTCTTCTCATTCTTTGTTCTGGATTGAGGCCCCTCTGAAAATGTGGGACATTGATTATACACAATATTAACTACCCACCTCCAACATGTTTATCTCTAAATGGAAAAATCCTTTCTTTATGTAAATAAAGGTGGCGGTAAAGGTCCAGAGTGTTACATTTCAGGGAACTTGTGAAGAGAAGACAGAGAAATGCATGGTGCAAATCATATAAATACATTCAGCTGGGTTGCAAAAGACTCAAATGCAGATGAGAATAAAGATTCCAAGTAACCCTTTTTTTTCTCTGTGATTACTCCTTCTAGTCAATATAATCTAAAGCTGTTCAGACACTATAATGGACTCCAATCGTCTGATGACGGGATGAATCAAAGCCTCTATTTTCTGGAATACTACATGAAACTTCTCTGGAAACAGATAATATCTTTGCTTCCTACTAACTGAAATGCAGTATTTTAAAATCAGAAGTCTACATGCAGATCAAGAAACCCTGTAGTAAAAGGCACTTTTTAATCAAAATCTCCCAAAGCAAGGTCTCCTTAAGACAAACCAATGATTCAAGCAAAATGCCATGTTGCTACCAGAGACCTGGAAATAAATAGGAAGTCTTTTAAGCACAACTGAAAAACAACTCACAAACCTCAGAGCAACTATTTTTAAATAAATATTCAGAAGCTCAAGGAAAGTGTTTTGTCTTACGCTGGGAGGCACACTGGACCCCATCGGCTCCTGCTCCCAATAAATGATGCTGGGAGTGTGTCTGGAAGAATAAACATGAGACTGAGCGCTCACAGGAACGGTATAGGGTTGATGTCCATGAGCGCTTTCACATGCTGACACGTGAACAGACCTTTGGTTCCATTGCAGACAAGCTCCTCCTCTCCGACCATTTAAAAACTATCCAGGATACAACAGCCACTCCTACTGGGGATGGATACTTCCACTCAGTTTTGATGCAGTATCAGTTTGATCCCGTGAAACCATCAGAACTTCCCACCAGAGATAAATGAGGAGATTCTGGCCTTATTAGTGTGCACAATTAACACAGGTGACCTGGCTGTACTTGCCAACCTTCCTGCTATTTTTTTAAAAAATAAATTTATTTATTTATTTATTTTTGGCTGCGTTGGGACTTTGTTGCTGTGCGCAGGCTTTTCTCTAGTTGCAGAGAGCAGGGCCTACTCTTCGTTGGGGTGCACAGGTTTCTCATTGCAGTAGTTTCTCTTGTTGCAGAGCACGAGCTCTAGGCACTCGGGCTTCAGTAGTTATGGCGCGTGGGCTCAGTAGTAGTGGCTCGCGGGCTCTAGAGCACAGGCTCAGTAGTTGTGGTGCACGGGCTTAGTTGCTCCACGGCATGTGGAATCTTCCCGGACCAGGGCTCGAACCCGTGTCCCCTGCATTGGCAGGCGGATTCTTAACCACTGCGCCACCAGGGAGGTCCCCTCCTGCTATTTTTATCCACCTCCCTACATGTGAGCACCTTTGATCTACTCTGAGCTCAGACCCCCTGATCTATCAGAGTGACTTTGTCAGTCTTTCTTTAAAAATGAACAGGCAGGGGCTTCCATGGTGGCGCAGTGGTTGAGAGTCCGCCTGCCGATGCAGGGGACACGGGTTCGTGCCCTGGTCCGGGGAGGTCCCACATGCCGCGGAGCGGCTGGGCCCGTGAGCCATGGCCGCTGAGCCTGCACGTCCGGAGCCTGTGCTCCGTAACGGGAGAGGCTACAACAGTGAAAGGCCCGCGTACCGAAAAAAAAAAAAAATGAACAGGCAATAAAACGAATTTAATCTAGAAGCAGCAGCTCAGTAAGGGAAATGAAAACATCAGAAGTTATCTAATCACAGCCACAGCCATCCAGGGCTCTGTCTTATCTACTAGGTAATAAAAATGGGACCTTCCTAAACTTGAAGGGCATCAAATAAAATAAGTAGTAAAGTTGTTGCTAGCCTCTGGCTCTTGGGGGGATTGCTATGCAGTTTAACCAGTGTATACTAACTACAAAACACTGTCATGGGTTTGAAACACCTATGTTCTAGGAAAGTTTTTTGGGGGGTGCAGGGGGAAGGTTGTTTCCACATAAAGCAAAAATTGAAACACAAACACCTTTGAGAACAGGGATTGTTAAGAGGGCAGCAGAAGGAAGGAATGGGCAGAAAAGAATATCTCCTCTGAAGTTAGGGTAGTTTTTCCAGAAGAGTAGGGTTCAGTCTCAGTTTAAGGAGAAGACTTATAAATATCTTGGACAGCTCAAAACTGCTATTTGGGGAACCAAGAACCAAGTGAGCCAAGAATAGAGCAGTGCTTTAAAACTCCTGGCAAAGCAGCAACAGGATGAAGAGTTGGTTTTGCATAGTTCTGAACACAGGAGTAAAGAAGCAGAGGCACCTCTTCCCAAAAGGCGCCGGAATCCTACGGCATCAACGGATCCGTCGCGGGGCGGGGGTGCGGGGGGTATTTCTCAAAGTCTCCCAGGGCACTCACCCCTCCCTACCCCGCCCCACTACTCCGTCCACCCTTCCTCCCTCCACCTCCAGGACCCGCCCACCCCCCGGGGGTGTGCAGCACTTCTTAAGCTCTAGCCCCCAGGGGCCACCTCTGCAGCCCGGACTCTTCCTGGAGCTTGGCAAGTTCTGGGACTGAAAGCCAGGCTTGCACGGCCACCAGGGGCCACTCGTGCCTGGAGGTCGGGGGGTGGGGTGTACGTGGGGGAACTAGAGCTTTAAAGGCCACCCACTTCCTTCGAGGGGATGAGGAACGCATCTTCCTCACAGTGCTTCTCAGGGGTCAGCCCGCTCTTCACTCGACGGTGATCAATACTCACTCGACGCGGCTCGGACCACCTCCTGTGCCCCTGGACTCCGCCCTAAGGGTCCTCTGGCGTCTGTGACGGCGCGGGTCCCGGCCTCTTCAGTCGGCTCAGGCCAGCGCTTCACGGGTCCCTGCAGTCCCCTCCCCCGTCCCCTCCCCCCCGGCACTTTCTCTAACCGAGGAAGGAGCGGAGAGGAACTTGGCTGAATCAAGGGAACTGCGAGCCTATGGATGAGTTTTAAACCCGAGAGCCAATTAAATATTATTGGAACCTACTGTAAGGGCGGGGAAGGGGAGGTCAGGAGGCGGAGAGGCTGAGTCCCACGGCGGCGGGTCCAGCCCCGGAACCCAGCACAGCCCTCCTTCGGCCCTTCCCCGCCGTCAGGACGAGGGGCGCTGCCACCCCAGCCGGGACCCTGCGCCTCCCCGCCCCCGATTCTCCTCAGGACGCGCAAGTCGGCCCCTCCCCACCCACGCCGGGCCGAGCAAGCCGAGCGGAGGGCAGGGGCGAGACGAAGGGCCCAAGTTCCCCGGACTAAGACGCCGCGCGCAGCTCTTGCTACACATCAGCTGCGGCTCTGGGAAAACGCCTGCGCCTCAAAGGTTGGTCTCGCGCCGCAGCCCGGGACGGGTACAGGGCCCGTACCCTCTTACCTGACGCGCGGCCCCGAGGACGGACTGGGCTTCCGCCCGCCGGGTCCATCCCCAGGGCGGCGTGAAGGCCGTGGGCGGGGTCGGCGGTCGCACCGCCCTCCCCGCGGGCTCCGGGGCTGCTCAGCGCCAGCGGAAGAGACGCCCCAGCCGGGAGTTCGGCCTCCGCGGGCACCGGGTCCACTCCGGGCGGCGGGGACGGGGCCGCTCGGCCCTCAGTCACTCGAGGCGGGAGGTGGGGGTACCGGGGAGCGGGAAGGGGGAGCGGGGTGCCGGCGGGCGGCGGGGGACGGCTTCTCAGCCGAGTTCCCACCTTCTGAGGAAACCCGCGCTCCCCCTGGCCTGGGCGCGAGCGCCCCCTGGAGGCCCCGGCGGAGGGCGCGGCCTGGAGCGGAGCGCGCCGCCCCTCCCCGCCCGCAGAGCGTGTGCCCGGACTTGGGGGCTCCCGCCGCGGGCGGCCGCAGCCCCGCTTCCACGCCTGGGCCCGTCGCTCACCCCGGGCGCCTAGGGACACGTCACCCTGAGGACCTCCTCTCCACTTCGGGGTAAAGCGGGAATATCTGGAAGGCGGTGGGAGCGATGCTTCACACATTGTAGGAAACGTCTTGGATGGATGCCCAACTGCCACCAAAACCGGTGAGGGTATCTCTCACCTCTGCATCTTCGGTGTCTACAAGAGCGCCTGGCACATGGTAGGAGTCTGGTAATTATTTTTTATCAAATAAGTATGAATAAATGAATGAACGATGCGGCTTTTTTTTTTAAAATCCCGTAATGTCTTCCTGAATACATCCACTTCACAAAAAGTATAAGACAGAAAGGCTTAGGGACCACCAATGTTTGAAAATAGAAACACGCTGACTTATGTAAGGGGTAGCCACTGCCACATGTTCTGAAGCACTTTAGAAAGAAAGCGTGGCTTTCCTGTTCCATACTTATTAAAAGTCGAATTCAGACAAATGAGTGCTAGAGGTGTGTATACTGTGCATTGCGTCTGTTTCTGCAACAGTAGATAAACTAGACAGCTACATTCTCTCAGCATAGAGGTATTGTCAGAGTCACAAATTGGACTTCAGAATCCATAAGGTCCAGAAAAGGCTGTCTCTGTCTGACATTAGGATAACATGGAGGATATTACACACAATGTGGACAGAGATACAGGGACATAGGAGGGTCTTCCTCCGCATCCTCTTAAGGCACATCTAACAAGACTTCCCTGACAACCTGGAGGGTGGATGGCAAGAAATAAACTCTTTCTGTCTTTGTTCGAATTCTCACTTCCTTTTATGAAAACAGATTCTATTCCGGATAGAACCCTTTCAGATTTCAGATTTACTTGTTCTTATTCTATTAATAGTTATACAGAATTCAGATATATTACTGTTATTTGGCCCATTTGACTGATGTAATATTGACAAGATGTGATTTATGTTCTCAGAATGACACAGCTGGAGGGCTATTTGACTGTAATTACTTGGGGGTTTTATTACCTTCCCTCCAAAGGGAAGTGTGCAAATGTGAAAGCACCAATTGTTCCCAATTACTTGAGATACTTTCTGTAAATAACCCCTTCCTGTATTTTTTTTTTTTTTTTTTTTTGCGGTACGCAGGCCTCTCACTGTTGCTGCCTCTCCCGTTGCGAAGCACAGGCTCCGGATGCACGGGCTCCGCGGCCATGGCTCACGGGCGCTCCGCGGCATGTGGGATCTTTCCGGACCGGGGCACGAACCCATGTCCCCTGCATCGGCAGGCGGACTCTCAACCACTGTGCCACCAGGGAAGCCCCCCTTCCTGTATTTTTATTAGCCACATTGAAAGGAAAATGATCAGGTGATTGTATAGAATTTTAAAGTGAACAATGTGCCTTTAAAATTGCTTAATAAACAAGTGGTTAAAATATCATCAGAGATGTTACCGGAATTCAGTTAGGATGGTATGTGTCACATCTGATGGACAATGGAATGGTAAATAACAAATCAAATAAGTAAATGCTCACATAGAAAAATACAACATAGCATTTTATGAATAAGAGCTTATTGCCATAATAAGATATATAAAATTGACTTCATGGATATAAATAGCAAAAGAAAAACCCCAAAGCAAAACTTTTTTTTAATCAATTTTCT
This sequence comes from Monodon monoceros, assembly GCF_005190385.1. Lineage (NCBI taxonomy): Eukaryota > Metazoa > Chordata > Mammalia > Artiodactyla > Monodontidae > Monodon > Monodon monoceros. Next base: position 13,196,575 of record NW_021703773.1, on the reverse strand, counting down.
CTCCAGACCAAAAAAAAAAAAAAAAGCCTAAGAAGTAAAATAAAATTAGGAATTTACCTACTGGTCTGTGTCCTTCCAATGGACACAAAAATTTTAACATGCATTTGGTTGTAGCAGGCTGTTGACCTGTTTAACTAAGGGGAGGTGTTTGATTTTGTTCATGTAACCTGATGTGAATACAGAAGGGCTAGAGCTCTTGAACCTGAAGATATTTCAAACTAGGAAGTAGCAACAAATCTTCAGGTTACTCGTGCTTGTTAGATTGAATTGCTGTGGTACACGGAGCTCATTGGAAGAGCAGTTGGCTAGTTGTCCCCTTTAGACAGTTTGTACCAAGTGGGTGGACATCCTGGAAATATTCAAAAGTATCCTAGAATCTCAGGGTCGCAGAGTACCTTCCATACCAATGAGTAGCCCATATGTACTTACAAATGGGCTGTTCAGTGAACAAATTGTTTGCTTAATTATTGTATCAAAGCATAATCTAAACAGTGATATAGGCATTTGGCCAAGTAATTCATGGTGTTTAGTAATTTATCTATGGGAGACTTGGCCCTGGAAAATAGCCCCCTCTAACCTACCTGATTTTAGGAATTTAGGTACATAACAAGACCATGTGATTATGCACTGGGTTGACTTTACTGTTCTGTCACCCCACCACTTACATATGCCCTAATTTTTGTTGCACATGTGGGCTTAGGGATTTTACAAATAGAAGAGCCACTGAAGTATTTTCTCAGTTCCTTATATTACACATATAGTGGTTAGAAACAGAACAAATGTGACCATTTGCTGGTAACAGTGCTAGATGATTGGGAAAAAAAAAAGATGACCCCTAATCTCTCCTAATTATACACATTTATCTATACAACTTAGATAAATGAAATATTAATATTCCATATGCATCATATGAAACCCATCATTCTTCCCTTACTGTTAACTCCCTGGATAGGTTATATTTCCTGATGCCCATTGTTTGGCTTCTTTCCTCTCTGGTTTCCACTTTTTTATTTAGTTGATGTTCAAGAGCCTACTGAAACAGACATACAAGAACTGAATGGAATTTCTCAGGCAGGAATTTCTTATGTAAAGTGGCCTCTCACTGAACTATGGTTTTGCTCATCCACCAGACTTACAGAGTGCAGCTGACTCTGTGAAAAGGCTCTGTCAATGGAACCAACCCCAGTGCCAATGCAGGGGCTCATTCATTTACTGAGAGCACCCACTGAGAGGAGATCCTTTTCCCAACACAGTTTAATAAGACATGATATTCAAACCTGAGTACTCAAGACAGCTTTTAAAAGAATAAAACATCCTCTGAGAGATCCAAAGACCCAATGTAAAAACACTCATATTTTATTCTACAAAAAGATGTTTCAATTGTAAATGATCACTGCAAAAGCAATGGTTTATAAGAGGGAGTGGTTTCTGCAACTGGGCCTTCTATATGGAAATGATGAATATTTGGTTACCCTTTGAGCCCCTCCTATGGTTATTATTTCCCCTCCTGGAGTTTAGGAACTTTTATTATTTTCTATTCCCATTTTCCAAAGAATTGCAGATGTGCTTGGTAGGATAGATACCTGAGGGAAGTGCATAGGCTTAGAACAAAAACAGCCTTTATGCTATTAGTACATGGGGAAATTAAAAGTTACCCCCCATAAAAGAATTTATTGTGCTAAAACTATATGAGAAACTCTGAGTGGAACTTTGGTTACCAGGGAAGAGACAAGTCGCTTCTTGGGGAAGGGGTGACATCACCAAGAATGTAGTGAGAATAAGAGAAGATAAATGATGGCTGATCTAGGAATCTGCAGTTGGGAGTGACATGAATAAGCCCAACTTCCAAACTCTCTCCTGCTCAGGAGTGATATCAGTGTATTGCTCACTTAGTGTAGCTCTAGGGACCATGGAACAGGGTAACATTTTGGAGAAAGGGAATCAAAAGTCTCTATCCTATTGAAGATGCCAAAAGGAGGATTTAAAATGTGTTCCATTTGACTATATTTTCAAACGCACTTTCTCAAAAACAAAAGCAGGACACCTTCTTCAGAAATCATTTACACACATATATTGCAAAAGGTAACAAAATATATATTTTGTTACCAAAAAAAAAAAAGATAATATACAGGAATGCCTGTATATGAAGAGGAAGTAGTTAGAAAGATACATATAAAAATGTTAACAGTGGTTACCTTTGGGGAGCGGGAATGGGGCTGGGGACTAGTGTGGGAGTGAGTACTTGCTTCTCACTTTATATATTCCATATTTGAAAAAAAATGTTCACCTGAAGTGGGTATCCTTTTTTTTAATTTGGGGGTTTTTTTGTTTGCTTTTTTTCTTGTGCTTGAGACTTAAAAATTGAAGTATAGTTGATGTATTTCAATATAAAAGGTATCATTTTTATAATAATTAAACTTCTAAAAATATTTCTTTGTGTACCTGATCTGTGTAAGAACAGAAGGCAGAAGAGGTGTTAGAACAATGTAAGAGTGACATCATAGTGTCCAAATGTGTTTGGATGCAGAATGTCATTGATAATCATGTTTGACTAATAAATACTGGTATTAAGATGACTTCTGATTTGTAAGCTCTTAATTACAGATACTAAAAAGGGGTGATAACTAATTGTCAAAAATCAGAAGCAACCAAGATGTCCCTCGATAGGTGAATGGATAAACAAACTATAGAATATCCATACAATGGAATATTATTCAGTGATTGAAAAAAAACCAAAACTGTCAAGTCGTGAAAGACATGGAAAAACCCTAAATGCACACCGCTAAGTGAAAGAAGCCACTCTGAAAAGGCTACATACCATATAATTCCAACTATATGACATTCTGGGAAAGGCCAGACTATAGTGACACAAAAGATCAGCGGTTGCCAGGGGTTGGGAGAGGGATGGATATGTGGAGCACAGGGGTGTTTAGGACAGTGGAACTATTCTGTATGCTACTGTAATGATCCATACATGACATTCATTTGTCAAAACCCATAGAACAGTGCAATGCAAAGAGTGAACCTTAATGTAAACTATGGACTCAGTTAATAATAATGTAGCTATATTGACTGATCAATTGTAACAAACCTACTGCACTAATGCAAGCTGTTAAGAGGGAAACTGGGGAGGGGAGAAGGGACACATGGAATTCTCTGGACTTTCTGCTCAATTTTTCTGTAAAACTGAAGCTGCCCTTTTAAAAAGTATATTAATTTTTAAATAACAATGTTGGCTTTTAATATTTATATGTAATAATAAATGACCAATAATAACATAATATAATTGAAAACTATCATTTCAAAACCAAGCCAGGACTATGATGCCCTAATCATGTTTTATAAGGTAAGGTACTGAATGCCTTTCTTCCTTATCTAGTTTGTATATACAGCTATCTGGGGACCGGTCCAGGTCTTGCCTGGATAGGAGCTGGCGCGGACCTGATGCGCCCTCATCCACTGGCACGGCCTTGGCAAGAGCTGGCCTCGGGCGCCCTCCATCGCCAGGATCCCTCTGATTCCCACTAGGGTGCTGGGCACGAGGGGCAGCTCCCACGTGCTCGCAGGTGCCTCTTCTATCTGGTTGGTGATCACTGTGGCCACACGGCCGGGCCTGCGCATCCCACAGCGCCGGCTCCACCTGCCAGCCCAGCGCCGCGTGTGGCCACTGGCCATGCGCACCACACCGTGGCACCAGGGATGGTAAAGATGCTGAGCAAGCGGGTCTGCTCTGAGCCCCGCTCTGCGAACGGCACCCGTGGCTAATAGGGTGCACGGGCAGGCGGCCCGGGAGGCTGGGAAGCAAGCCCGGCAACGCAACAGACGCACTTCGACACCAATCTGGACTTTCAGCCTGTCATTCCTAAAGCCTGGGTGGCAGTGCTTGTAGCCTAAAAATAAACTCCCGCTTCCCTTGGGGGCATTGGGATTTATACTATTTAAATTGCACAGACTGTTTTCATTCCTCGGGGTTTGAAGCACTGAAGGCTGAAATATGCTTCTCAGCTCTTTTAGTGATGGAGTCACTCTTGCAACACACGCCACTCCCATGGCAACTGCCGAAAAACAAGATCAGACTTCCACCGGAGTGGGGAAAGAAGCCTCTCAAGAAAGCCAAGAGCTGCTTTCTTCCATGGGTGTGACTTTCCCTTTTAGGGCCTAGTCAGGAAGGGAGGGCCTGGTGAGCAGGACTTGAAGAAAGACCAGCATGACAAGGATGTTTTCATGATGAAGTCCTGCATGGTGCCAACTCAACTGAAAAAAATTTTTAAGTATGCCCTTCTCTTTGGGTTAGAAGGAAATGTTGGAATTAAGAGTTAATGCTTATTTCAAACAGTTACATGAGGGAAAAGTATTGCACCTTAGCTCGTATTCACACAAATTGCATGCACTGTCCTTGATATTATAAATAGATAGATATAGATAGATATGGCTAGATATATAGATGGATATATACATATACACAGTGCATACAATAAAATGCACATATAATCTATATAATTTTGCATATAATTATATAATGTTCCATTTACTTTGAAACTTTGTACTTCTGAGCAGATATTGTTTGGAAAACACTTGCAGCACTTAATATAACACTTTCTTATGTTAAATACAGAGTTGAGGTTCAAGAGTCCTTTGGATCCAGCCTGAAAAGCAAGAATTCATTTCCTTCTAACAGAAAAGTTCTCAACCCTATTAGACTTTGTGCTCACTTTTATCACAAATATTTTGTAATGCCTCCTTAACTGTCCTAAAATGCAATTCATAGGTAATGTCATTTACCTACAACATAATTTTTAAAAAAGCAATACAATGCTCTAATGCTCTAAAATATAAAGGAGAAATAAAAGGGAAGTCATTAATAATAATACGGGGGGCTTCCCTGGTGGCACAGTGGTTAAGAATCTGCCTGCCAATGCAGGGGACACAGGTTCGTTCCCTGGCCCGGGAAGATCCCACATGCCGTGGAGCAACTAAGCCCGTGCACCACAACTACTGAAGCCCGCATGCCTAGAGCCCGTGCTCCACAACAAGAGAAGCCACAACAATGAGAAGCCCGGGCACCACAACGAAGAGTAGCCCCCGCTCACTGCGACTACAGAAAGCCCGCGCAAAGCAACGAAGACCCAACACAGCCAAAAATAAAAACAAATAAATAAATTTAAAAAAAAAGTATAGGGAACATATGTATATGTATAACTGATTCACTTTGTTATAAAGCAGAAACACACCATTGTAAACCAATTATACTCCAATAAAGATGTAAAAAAAAAAGAATAAATTGTCTAAAATAATACGGTACAGGGACACGATGTAGAGTCCCTTACATGTAGAGTCACATATGAAAGTGACAGCCACAAATGAAGGCTGATATAGGTGTCTCATATGGGCAAGTAAAATATCCCAAATTGGTGATAGCATTTTTTGAAATGACAAATAACTCTTAGTAAAGCAAGAAAAACAAAGTGTGATCTTCCTCTTTTTACACTGTAGTTGCATTCATGAAATTCAGTGTATATTAAAACCATGCAAAAAATATTTTGTGTAAAATAAGTTGGGTTCTAGACTCAGATAATCATAAATAGGGTGTTCATTTTATCTGACTTTCTTACACAAATATCTGATGGGGTATTCAAAAGTTGACAGAACTGTCCCATACCAACAGCAGTACTCAAATATTGTGACAACTAATCCTCTCTCCCACACAGATTTCTGAAACATTCCCTAGGGGTAATTCCAAACCACCCTACCTTTGAAACCACTGTTCTAAAGACAGAACTCCAATAGGAACATAATGTATTTCATAAATTGACTTGAGATTTGAATCAAAGAATGGAAGGCAAAATTGCTGAAAACGAGACTGTCTTAAAGTCAAAGGGTGGTAAACTGATGACAATGAAAAGAGTAACTTCCTAGAACTTGCCACTTCAAGAGAGGCTGAAATGACTTGCGTATTCACAAACAAAAAAGGGCTAGGTCTCCAAAAGCTTTTCTAAGCATTTTATAAGTGCAGCTGGTCCCAAGGCAAGGTGATGCCTTAGGAACTCAGTCATGGGGAATAATACAGTAGCAAAAAAGGAGGCCAGCGATGAGCTGAATGAAACTGGGGCATGAGATGCAGAATTCTCAGCTTCTCCATCTCCAAACAGCTGCCTGTCTGTAGAAACCATGTCAAGCCAGCTCGAGCACAGCATCTCTTCTGCAGGGTTAAGTGCCATTTGCTTGTATGCAAATAACACAAATTCCAAGCAGATTCTCTATGCTGTCTACCAAATAGTGACACGGAGTTGTCCAAAGAAGGAAGACTGAATTAAGAGGAAAGAGATGAGGCAAGAATCCTCAACCCTGGCTGCACACTGATATTGGAAAACCTTTAAAAAATATGGATGGTTAGGCCCATCCCTTTGGAATTCATTTTTTTTCAGTATGGGAACTAAAATATTGCCTACCATATCAGTAAACAAAGGATGTTGCAGCCATCAAGCAAGCACATTACAGCCGCCTGGATGGTGAGCGCTGAGGGAACTCAGGATGGAGGCAAACGGGCTGCCGACTGCCAAGCACATCTAGCAGTCGGCTGCTGCAGCCACCCCCGATGGTGCATCTGAGGAAACTCAGGAGAGGAAAACACAGGATACTGGCCGCTAATAGCTGAGGTGCATACCAAAGGAATGATTTCAGTGAGCCCAGACTCTTGCATCTTCCCATACAGAGAAAAGCACTAAATTCCTTAATTTGAGATAACTGGTTTTCTTTTTTTTTTTTCCTGTGGTGTTATTTTTTTGAATTTTATTTTATTTATTTTTTATACAGCAGGTTCTCATTAGTTATCTATTTTATACATATTAGTGTATATATGTCAATCCCAATCTCCCAATTCATTCCACCACCACGGCCCCCTTGTTTTCTTTTATTAACAGTAATCTTTTGATGTTCTGAATACCTGCTCTTTTGTTGTAAAAACTCCTATATATCCTAGCTATCCCCCCACCCACCCTTGCCTCTTGGGAACAGTTTCTCAGCATTATCTGAGATGCTGTGTCCCGGGCTTGAAGTCCTCAGAATGTCCACCGAATAAAATATAATGCACAACTTTTAGGTGGTGCATTTTTTTTCAGTTGACAAGTAACTATTAGCTGACTTTATTTAATTTTATGTCCTTATTTTTGTATACTATCTGTCCCCCGTGACATTATTTTTGCGAATTACCTGTACATTTCAATAGTTTTCTCCTTCCGAATTCAGGGCTCAGGATACTTATAACAATCTTGTTATGAAATAGAAACCCAGTGACCCTACATTCGTTTCATTATCCAATATCCCCTCCACTCAACCTCCCACTCATCGAAGCTAAAAGCTGCCTGTGTAGTCCCATCCCCTTCTCCCTCTAAACTCATATTCTCCTAACCATGAATCTACCATCATATTTTCAGTGCAATCTGTGGACAAAAACATGCTGCCTGCCGTTTCAGTAAACAAAGAATGTTGCCCGCCATCCTGGTAAACGTTGAATTCTGCCCCCCATCAAGCCCTGAGCCGCAGCAGCTGCCACCCAGGCCACCCCGCGGTGCACCCTGAGGGGATTCAGGGTGGGGAAAACAGGAGACCGGCCTCAGGTAGTGAAGATGCATCTCAGGGCTTCCCTGGTGGCGCAGTGGTTAAGAATCCACCTGCCAATGCAGGGGACACGGATTCCAGCCCTGGTCCAGGAAGTTCCCACATGCTGTGGAGCAACTAAGCCCGTGCGCCACAACTACTGAGCCTGTGCTCTAGATCCCTCGGGCCACAACTACTGAGCCCGTGTGCCACAACTACTGAGGCCCACGCACCTAGAGCCCGTGCTCTGCAACAAGAGAAGCCACGGTAGTGAGGAGCCCGCACACGGCAATGAAGAGTAGCCCCTGCTCGCCAAAACTAGAGAAAGACCGCGCACAGTAACAAAGACCCAACACAGCCAAAAATAAATAAATAAATTTATTTTAAAAAATGCATATCAAAGGAATATTTTCAATGAGCCCAGGCTCTTGCATATTCCCATACATAGAAAAACACTAAAATAATAAACTGGAGATGTCTGTTTGTGTGATTAGCAGTAATCTTTTGATGTTTGACTACTTGTTTGTTTCTTTTTCTCCCCAGCAAATACTCCTATGTGTATCCTGGCTCCTCCCTTACCTGTTTTGGAGCAGTTCCTCAGAGCTACCTAAGAGGCTGTTTCCCAGGCTATAGTCCTCAGTAACGGCACCGAATAAAACATAACTTCCAAATTTTAGGTTGTGGGTTTTTTTTTTTCCATCGACAAATCTTTTCCCATCTCAATCGATACAGTTAGCTTAACTTGTTCCATACTGATATCTGTCTAGCCACAGCATTCTGACTTCATTGGTGGGAGTAGGACCCCAGCATCAATTTTACAAGCTCATCAGGTGATTCTAATGTGCAGTCAAGGTGGAGAACACTAAACTGGAAACTGGAAACAAAACTCCCTTTAGCCAGTCCAGAGATTTTACAAAGTAGTTAAATACATATGGATGCTTCCACAAAGGAGGTTTGGGCTACGATGTTGTATTCATCCTGGAATATTAACTTCATGGTATGACCTTGGGCTGGTTAATTTATCTAAGACTCAATGTCATCTGTCAAAGGAGATTAGTCATAGCCCCTGCCTTATACAGGTGTCAGGTTTAAGTGAGATAATATGTGTAAATCACTTAGCACTGTGCTTGATAGAAAGTATTCAATAAATAGCTGCTATGTCATCATTGTCATCTTATTATTATTTAATAGAATAAAAAATATTGGATTGAAGATTCATACACAACATTGCACTCCAGGAAGAAGTACACATTCTAAAAGGCAAACAAAAAATCATTTCATACTCTTAGAGGGGTTTTCCTTTGAACACAGACGAGGAGGGGACTGAAAAGATTTTCAATGTTCATAACTGAATCTGTTCCCAGTCTTTTTTGACATTTCCAGCCTTGAACCTGTATCTTGTTAATCCTCCTCCACAAAAGCACATACTAGGCTTCATTATTTTCTCTCAGAATATCTTATATCTTAATTTCTATCCATTTATGTTCTCTAAATACTAATCCCAGACTTGTGTAGCCAGCACTTTTCTGGCCCTAAGGGCTGCACAAAATGGACTAGGATGTTCATGTATAATGCATAGTCTACCTGGTGTGTGTAAGGGGATAAGGTGATCTGTGGTATCAAGATTGAAAGAACAGGGTGGGAGAGTCAAGCTGTTACCTCACTCCTTTCCTATCACCAGGAACAGAGAGAGAGGGGAGAGAGAGAGAGAGAGAGAGAGAGAGAGAGAGAGAGAGAGAGAGAGAGAGGCTTTAGCTCTAAACTTCTAGTATGGTGAGCTGGGCTAAATGATGTGAAGGATTCACTTGGCCGAGGCTACAGGCAGATCCAAGGGGCTGCCTCCTAAAAGTGGGATGAGCAGCCTCTAGGGGCCTCCTTCCTCTAAACCCAGTCCAAGTCACAGCCTCCAGAGCAGCCCAATGTGATGGGGCAAATCCAAGGAAGAAGAGGGGAATGCACTCCCTCCTGACAGCTAGATCAGAGTGTCTCTAATCTCTCAAATTGTACCTGGCAAGGATCTCATTTGCAAGTGACAGAATCCAACTCTGATAACTTGGGAAGGAAGAACATTATTCAAAGGCTAATCTGGAGCTCCCACTCCTGTGAGGAGGCTGGAGGAACAGGCTTAGAGACAGAGTCAAAGGACACTGGACGGCTGCCAGAACCACAAGCCAGTCCAATGAGGACACCACTGTTGCTGTCACCTACACAAGACCCCCTACAGCTTGTCCACCACTGATGCTGGCATGAGATAGCGGGCGCTGCTTCAGGCATTACTGCTACCGCCTTTGGGAACTTGACGTTGCTCCCTCAGCTGCCCTCCCCACCTCCTGTAGGTGGTTTCTCCACCACCCTGCTTCTTGAAGTGGTGCAGCCCGCAAGCAGAAGCAGCTTCAGACTACCATGCTGGGCCGGCCTGGTGGAGGAGAAAGCAATTCCTCAACGGACTGAATCTCTAAACAGAGACCCCACGCCTATGACACTTACAGTAAATACCCCTGCCTCTGACAGGGACGCATCAGCATTCCAACCCCTGAAAGCTACGGTGGGAGAGGGCTGTGAGGAGGGCCGCTGTCCACATTCTTGGAATGATTCCTCCATGCATGACTTTTCTAGGGAAAAAGGCGTATTGTTTTTTAAAAACAAATACTTTCATAGGTTGGGAAAGACATGATTTTTGTTGTTGTTATATAACTGCGGTCTCCTTTTATGTTTTCTTTTCCAAAGAAAGTTAAAACCTTCATTTGATTTGGAGTAGAAGATGTTGTTCTGATTGGACCAGTCAAGTTCCAGATATGAGAGCCTGGGATGAACGCTCTCTGAATCTCTTGGCAGCAACTTTCCTACTCCATTAAGTGGGGAGCACAGAACTGCCCTGGGTAACTCCCACAGCTGTTTTCAAATTTGTGTAAACATAGCAATAATATTATTTCATTATTAATGAAAGTACTTCAAGTACATCGAAGGAACAGTTTTCCGTTGTGTTTGAATTAGTCTGCTAAAGATACATTCTACATGGAGCAGGATGAAACAGAAAACAAAGCCCCAGAGCCTGGAGCTTTCTGACTAATAGAAGCACCTACATAATAGTGTAAGAAGTCAATTAACACAAGCCAAGTGAGTTCAGTTACTCTGGTAGGCAAATACCAATTTCTTCAATCAGCATAGTCTATAGAACAAAAAATTAATTCAATGCTTTTATAATTGCATGGTCATCTTATTCTGTGACTTATTCTGTGACTGAAAGTCACATTTCCTGGAGATTGAATGAGAGCTAAGTTTTTAACAGTTAAGTATCTTATGGATTATCTTGAGAAGCCTGTTTCTACTCAATAAATATAACAATAGTTGATTAGGTATAGAATTCTAAATTGCAAGCAATATTCTTTCAGATTTTGGAAGATATTGCTCCAATGTTTTTTTACTTCCAAGGTTACTATTGAGAAGTCAGAAGCTTTTCTGTTTCCTAATATTGGGTATACTACTACTTCTTCCTGTCTGGAAATGAATAATTTCTTTTTACCCCTGGATTTCTGATATTTCACAAAAATATGCCTCAGAGCAGATATATTGGGCTAAGTACCTAGGGCTCTTTCCGTCTGGCAACTTACATCATTCAATTCCAGGAAATTTTCTTGAATTTTTTCTTTGATTATTTTCTTCCCTCCATTTTCTTTCTTCTTTCTTTCTTTCTGGAACTTCTGTTATTCAATTGTTTGATCTCCTGGATGGTCGTATGGTTTTTTTTTTCTTTTTTCTTTTCATCTTTTCTCTTTGTCTTCTACTTCATGTGAGGTGTCCTCAAATGTACTTCCTCGAGTGCTAGCAATAGAATTTTCTACAATGATGGAAATGTTCTATATCTGAGCAGTCCAACACCTTAGCCACTAGGCACATGTGGCTTTTGAACATTTGAAATGCAACTAGTGCAAATGAGGTGTTGAATTTTTAATTTTGTTAATTCTAAGTGATTTACTTTTCAATAAAGGGGTTAGTGGTTAGCACGTTGGACAGCACAAGTATTTATTTTCTGCTGTCATGATTTTAATTTCCAAGAGCCCTTTGCAGTTGCTTCCCCCCCCCCGCAAATCTTCCATTTCCATAGCTTTGGTTCTTGTTTAATGGATGCAATATCCCCTCTTCTCTGTCTGAGGATATGATTATAGCTGTTGCTTTTAATTCTTGACTAATTTCTGTTTCCTCCAAGATGCTTCTTCTGTTTGTGCTTGTTTGTTTTGGTCTCTATCTTCTATACAACAGGCTTTCATCAGCTATCTGGTAATCCTTGGTGGTCTGCTCAAAATTAAGATTGGGAAATTTAAAAACCGATGAAAAACTCTGAGCTTTTGACTTTCACTATAGGGTGATGTTGGTAGAGAGGCTGTTGGCAAAACCTTGACATCACCTTTAAATGTTTTCTTTTTGGATGACCAGATTTCTCCAGGGAAGAGTCTTCCAATCTCCCACCTAAAGAGTAAAGATCTAGCTGTTACATTCTGGGGACCAAGTAGGGGGAAGAGGTTGGTGAAGGTATGATCTCTTAATCCCCCTCAATAAGAATAAACATCCAGACTTCTACCAGGGTGAGGGAGGGTCTAGGGCTCTAATTTCTTCTCAAGCAGTTTTCATCCTGGTCCTCCTTATATTAGCTCTTTTCTCCCTTTTACCTCCAGTCCTGGAATTGTAGCCCTTACTTAAGGAGCCTACAAATCATGCCTTTTGAAGATTTTGCTGTGTGATTATTGTTGGTTTCTCAGCTTTCCCACTGACAGCCTGAGGTTCGTTTTCTCAGGTCTGTTAAATCACTTACCACTAATCCATAAGTTTTTCAGCTTCCAGAATTTTGTTGCTGTTGTCTCTTCTCCTATTCTAATCCGTGTGGGCTTAGGTCCTAAAACACTTCTTATTTTTGATTGTTCAAGAGGGAGGCAAATTAAATGCACATGTTCAATCCACCACTGTAACCTGAAAGTTCAGAGGAGTCTACTCATTCTGCAAGGTTCAATTCTTCTGTGAAGCATTCTTCTGACCTATTTGCTTTTAGCAGAATTAATCCTGTCCTTCACAGCATTTGAAGATTTTTAGTGTGGTACACAAAATACTGGATCCTAATTCATTTGTTTATGTACGCCTCTTTTCCCAGAGAAAATATTAATCCCAAAATGTCAGGACCAAGTTTTATCAACAACACTTATTACAATTAACAGTAAGTAAGCATTCCATAAATTTTTGCTATATTCAGGAATGTATAATAATTAGGTTCCCAAAAGGGTAGTGATGAACCTTTTAAAAAATTGAACACTTATTTGGATATATTTTCTACTAACTAAAAGGTTTTTTAATTCTTCTTTTTTTTTTTCTTTTGTCTTTCCAAATTAAAACTGAAAACCTGTCAGCACCTCCGCAACACAGAAGCCTGTTTATAAATCAGATAGATGCATTTTTGAACTGATCGCCCTCTGGTGGCATTTCAAGAAACTAACTTCTTGTACAGCCCGTGGGTGGTCTTTAAAGAGAAAATATCTGGGGCTTCCCGGGTGGCACAGTGGTTGAGAGTCCGCCTGGCGATGCAGAGGATACGGGTTCGTGCCCCGGTCCGGGAGGATCCCACATGCCGCGGAGCGGCTGTGTCCTTGAGCCATGGCCGCTGAGCCTGGACGCCTGGAGCCTGTGCTCCGCAACGAGAGGGGCCTGCGTAATGCAAAAAAAAAAAAAAAAGAGAATATCTGGTATTATTGCTATCAAATTCTCAGTGGAATACATCTTTCCATTTTAAAAATTTTCCTAATTGAATACGCATAACTTTTTGCAATCATAGAAAAGCTATAATTTTCAAAATCATTTGATGAGTTTCTGATATATTGGACATTAATATAAGGACATTAGGAAGCTGAACAAAAGTACAAATACAAATTATACATGTTTTAAAAATACAACCTATTTGAAATGTTTACTTTGCTTTTCTTATTTCTCAGTCTGACTCAGCTGAATTACAATAACCTTCAAATGAATCATTTATAATTCAAATGGTAAGTAAATATCTGAAGTTTTTATAACAGAAAATCCATTTTATTTTATATACCAAAAACCCAAATTGAGTTTCTTCTGCTCAAATTCAAAATAAATCTGAAATCTTTAATAGGTAGGTTTAATCATGTTTATTTAAACAAATATTTTTATATATTTGCACATATAAAAATGTGCAAAGTAAACTTTCTTGGATGATATATTCAAGGAGAGGGTCAAAATTTGTACACACCTCCCCCATCATTGAGTTGTCATGCTGGTCTGTACATGTCAGCAAGATTATGCAGGGGGATGCTGTGGGCAGAGCAGAGGACCCTGTTTGCTTGTGTTCAGGATGAGATAGGACATGATTGGTACCAGTTCCCACAAATGTTTTGAGCAATTGCATAACACCATACAAGAAGAGAAACTACTAGAACAAGGCATTATTTAACTCGCAAATCATATATATACATATATATTCATGTATGTGGCACACATATGTATTTATATCTAAACTGAATAAAATTATTTAAACTTTCAAATGTTTTACATAGCAAAGACATTCATACCAAGCAAATATAAGAGAAACAGGTGAGACCCACAGAAGATAAAGGTGGGAGAGACTCCCCCTCCTTTCCCCATCTCTCTGATAGCAGAAACAGTGCTGGCCACAGGAGTTTAACCAGTCTGAGCCCAGAGTCTTTCCAGTTCCTGCTCAGCAGAATTAGTCATTTCTGTGGCCCAGTGACTACCTATGTTTTCCCTTCCTTCCTCCTCCTCCTCTTTCTCCTCCTCCCCCAGATAAGCATTCTTATTACATCTATCCTGCTCCTTCTATTTCGTATTGGGTATGATCAGAGCAGACAACCTGTCATTTGGTTTAGAAGTGGCTGGACGAAGAAGAGCCTGATCTGAGCCTGATGAAGAGGACGGCACATCCCTCAAAGATTGTAGACACTGAGCTGGATGCACTTGCTGAATAGAATCCAGGGGTGGTCTCCACCGGGGAAGGGATGAGTGTGCTTTCTGTGCAGGAAGAGAGTGTGCATGGATACGTGGGTTTCACCAGGATTGTGGCAGAAACTGTTAGCTGTCTGAATATTTGATCTCCCCTTTTTCAACCACAATAGACTTTCACTGTTCATAGTTAACTGTCCACAGAACCAAAACAACATTTTTCTCAGTTTCCTCTGCAACTAGTGTGTGGTTATGTGACTAAGTTCCAACAGATGGGATATAAGCATGAATAATGGGCATGACTTCTGGGTGTGACCTTAAGAGGAAAGGCCCATTCTCCCTTTCAATTTTTCCCTCTTTCCACTGGCTGGAAGGCACACAGAGTGCTGAGCTGTCTGGAACATGGGGATAAAGATGGCATACTAGGAATAGTGGAGCAACAAGACAGAAGGGCCCTGGGCCCTGGACATCTTTGAGTTACAGGGCCAAGGTTTAACTTCCCAGACAAACTTCTATGTCATTTAAGCCACTGCCATTTAAGGTCTTTTTCTTACACAGTCGAATCTTTATTCTAAAAAAAAAAAAAAACATGCCAAGGAAGGAAGCAGATCTCATAAAGAGCAGAATCTAACCAAATCTGGGGATTTGAGGGAAACATTCTGGAGAAGAAGTTTAATCTCTGATCTAAACAATGAGAGGAACTAGGCTGGAAACACTTTCAGATAAGAACAAGCATGGGGTGTCGAGGTACCCAAAGAAGTTAAGTATGGAAGGAGATAGAAGGTCTTTCCTGCTAAAACTGCAGAGGTCAGCACAACCCACATCACTCGAAGCTTTGTAGCCTTTTGATTAAGGAAGGTGAAGAAGTCAAAAGTGACTCCCCAAAGTGAATCCAACTATGTGGATTTTAGAACCATTTACTGAGAAAAGAAATGACAGTAGGTTTTGGGGGTGAAGATGATGAGTTCACTTTTGGATGTGTGGACTTGCAGGTGTTCGTGAGTAGGCAATTGGTCATGTGGATCTGGTGCTGAGATCCACCAAGATCTTGGATGGAAATATATGTTTAGGAGTCATCGGCAAGTGGATGGTAAACAAAGCTAGAGGAATGGATAAGAACACCTGGGAATGGATAGGAACACCTAAAAAAGTCTAAACTGAGAAAAGAATATGAGAGAAGAGAAGAAGGTCTAAAATCCAGCCCTGAAAGGATTCCTGCGTTCAATGATCTAGTAAGCGTGGTGACGGACCAGTGAGAGTGAGAAAGAATGGCCGGAGAGAAAGGAAGGAAGCCAGGCAAGTTTGTTGTCATGGAGACCAAAGTAAGAAAGTGTTTCAGTAAATAAATTATGGCCAATAATGTTGGATGCTGGTCACACAGGATGAGCTCTGATAAGAGCCTACAGGGCTTAACCACATGGAGATAGTTGATGACCTCGATGGAGAAAGAAAGGCCCTGGGCAGTGTGGGTGGAATCCAGATTAGGGTAGGCTGTATCAGGAGTGGGTGGCATGGGAAAAGAGACACTACTTTCTACAGGATTAGCTCTGAAGGGGAGGAGAGAGTGTGAGCAGCAGCTGCAGGGGTTCTGAGGTTGAAGGAGGTGTTCGTTTTGGTTTGGCTTTTTTAGTTGGAACATTTTGAGTTGAGCTCATTTAAATACAGAAGGGAAAGATCCATTTGCAAGGAAAAGATTGAAGATACAGAAGAGAGAGTGGAAAGCACAAAATTCTAGGCTCCTGAGGAGGTGGGGTTGCAGAATTCAGAGTATGTGGTGAGAGTCAGCAGAAAATGCAAGAGGGAAGGAGGGAGTGAGGGATGGAGCAGGGCTGGGGCTACAGTGAGGCGAATAAGGCACTCAACTAGGGCACCAAATTTAGGGAGGCACCAAAAACATAAACCCTCCGTAATTAAGACAAACACTATTTTAGTGCAATCTCTAAACAGATTAAAATTAATGCAAAGAATGTATGATGAATAAAATGTTAAAATATTAAACAAGGACAGGATCAGATATGGGTGGGTGAAGATTGGCTGGTGGAAAGCTAAAATAGTTTTCTTCAGAAAGTTTCTATTTTGTTTGTGAAGCAGGAGGTGAGGTCAGTTGTCTGGTGAAAGTAAGTGGGGAAGTAGATGGGAGTTTGGAGGTGAGAGCAGAGGTTCACAGAAGTTGTGGAGAGAGAAGGCAAGGTGGGGAAAGAAGCATGATAGGGCTGCAAAGGGAAGCTGGTGACTATTCATTTCTCATGATCCGCCTGTTCTGTAATCTCCAAGGCATCTCTCAGAACTCAGGGCAAGCATAGGGAAGGCAGACAGACTTATTATCATGGGGGTTTAGTCAAGGAAAGAAATTTAGGATATTGGCGAGAGATTTAGTTATGATAATGGAGTAGGACCTTTGCTGGTGAGGGAGGAAGTCAAAATCGGAGAAGCTATGGTTGCCGTTGCTGTGCAAAAGCTTTTAGTAACTTACTGAATGGGAGACAATATTTGCAAATGATATGACTGATAAGGGGTTAATATCCAACATACATAAACAGTTCATATAACTCAACATCAAAAAAACAATCTGATGAAAAAATGGGCAGAAAACCTGAATAGACATTTCTCTAAAGAGGACATGCAAATGGCTAACAGGCATATGAAAAGTTGCTCAACATCACTAATCATCAGGGAAATGCACATCAAAACCACGATGAGATATCACAGGTGTGACCTGTCAGAATGGTTATCATCAAAAAGAACACACATAAGAAATGTTGGTGAGGATGTGGAGAAATGGGAACCCTCATACTCTGTTGGTGGGAATGTAAACTGGTGCAGCCACTGTGGAAAACAGTATGGAGGTTTCTCAAAAAACCAAAAATAGAACTACTATGTGATCCAGCAATTCCACTTCTGGGTATATATCTGAAAGAAACAAAAATGCTAATTCCAAAAGATACATGCACCCCCCAATGTTCATAGTAGCATTATTTATAATTACCAAGATATGGAAACAACCTAAGTATCCATCAATGTATGAATGAAGAAAATGTGGTATATATATACAGTGGAACACTACTCGGCCATAGAAAAGAATAAATCTTGCCATTTGCAACAACATGGATGGACTTGGAGAGGATTATGCTAAGTGAAATACGTCAGACAGAGAAAGAAAAATATTGTATGACATCACCTACATGTGAAATCTAAAAAAACAATAAACTAGTGAATATAATTAAAAAAGAAACAGACTCACAGTGGGAGAACAAACTAGTGGTTTTCAGTGGGGAGAGGGAAGGGGGAGGGGCAATATAGGGTTAGGAGTTTAAGAGGTACAAACTATTATGTATAAAATAAGCTACAAGGATATATTGTACAACACAGGGAATACAGCCAGTATTTTATAACTATAAATGGAGTATAACCTTTAAAAATTGTGAATCACTATTATACATCTGTAAGATAAAATATTGTACATTAACTATATTTCAATAAAAAAATTTTTTTAAAGAGGCTTAAGAGTCACATCCACTAACATCAATGTATGAATGTGATTTTGATTCCAATTCCAAAAATAAATTTTAAAACTATAAAAACAATTGAAAAAAATAAAGGAGAAATAAGCTAAATCAAATATGGAATTACAGCTCCATAAGGGAATGTAAACACCATACATTATGGGCTGAGCTGTAGAGTCTCCAAATTCATATGTTGAAGTCCTAATCCCCAGTACTTCAAAATGTGACTGTATTTGGAGACAGGGTCTTTAAAGAGATAATTAAGTTAAATGAGGTATTAGGGTGGGCCCTAATCCAATATGATTGATGTTCTTATAAGAACAGGAGATTTGGACACTGATAGTTACAGAGGGAAGAAAATGTGAAAACACAGGGAGAAGATGGCTACGTACAAGCCAAGGAGAAAGGCCTCCAAAGAAAGCAGCCTTGCAGACACCTCGATCTTGGTCTCCTAGCCTTCAGGATTGTGAGAAAATAAATTTCTGTTGTTTAAGCCACCCAGTCTGGGGTACTATTTTGTTATGGCAGCCCTAGTAAACTAATACACCACATATCTTAATGTTGTAGAAATAATAATGTAGCTTCATAACTTATTAACCCCTCTCTCCCATGAAGCCTGGAAAAATTCTAGAATTAAGAAAAAACATGAATTTGAGAAATGAATAATAAAAACAACAAAACAAGAAACTCCTTGGGAGTCTGAAGGCAGTTTTGAAATAGTGTGGGAGGTAGATGTGTTTTCTTGGGGGGCACGGGGCTCTGCCTGGGGTGGTGGGCGACCAGAAGCAGCCATGAGACGGCCTGGAGGAAAGCAGAAACCAGCAGCAACATTCCCAGCTTGTCCATGACTTATATCAGAGTAGCAGCATTTAGTGCACTTGGCTGGGGAGACGGGTTGATGAAAACAACAGGCTGACCAGCTCCCCTCTGACACTGACTTCTATGCCCCTCCCCCTCCAAATCCCAGGGTTGATGGATTACGAACTGGGGAGTGGGTCTCTCAAAGCTACTTCTTCCTTAGAGATCAACAGTGTAACCCTGAACAGAGTTGCCTTTGTTGAATGGAGTGAAAACAAATAAGAGGGCTTAACACTAATGCTGTGGTGACAGGGGCTCACAGGCTTCCTTCTCAAATTCGTCTGGAGGATCACACATGCCTCCTCCCCAATCCACATTACCAGACACTCCCACGGGCACAGGAGCTCACAGGCCAAAATAACCCGGCACCTGTGGGGGAGCAAAGAGACCACGAAATGCAGACAACAAATTGAATCACATATACCAACTGAATCAGAATTATTAGAACAGATGAACCAAGAATTTCAAAGATGCATAATGAATATACTTAAGGAGATAAACGAAGATACTGGCAATCTGAACCAAAAAATCATTAGAAAGTGGAAATATGAGGTCCCCTCATTAAACGCTCACGGGTTTCCGAAAATCCACAAACTACTGTAATTGTTTTCTTTGATACCCCTATCGCGCTTATTCAAGCTGCTGGCTGACAACTGTACCCCAAATATGTGCACACCAATCACTATTTCCAGACTGTGGCCTTTTTCCTCTCTCTTTTGTGTATTAAATCCTGTTTTTGCCTTTGTTTTTTAACAATAGTGTAATGACTGCCTTCCTCATGTGACTAAATTGCTGAAGCAAATTAACTAAAGGTCCCTGAGTTATTCTTTGACTAAACAAAATAGAGGGAAAATGCAACAAATAGGAAAAAATGGCACGGAGGATACAGCTAAAGAGTAAGTTAGAGATTGTAAAATCAGATTGAGGAATTTTCCCAGACGGCTGCAGGAAAAAATAAAGATATGGAAAACATAAAAGGAAAAATAAGTAATATGGAGGGTAAGGAAGGTAGAATCATGCCAATATCTAGATTTTATGGGTTCAAAATAGAGAGGGGGGAAAATTGGAGAAGATACATTTAAAGAGATAATGAAGGTAAATTTTCCTAAATTAAAGAAAAATGAAGGGCCTCAGATTGAAAGAAATCAAAGAAAACCAAACAGACAAAAAAGAAGATTCCCTACCTAGAAGCATTACAATGAAATTTAAGAATGTTGATGACAAAAATAAAATATGCAGAGTTCTCAGAGAAAGGGAACAGATATCTAAAAAGATCAAGAATCATGCTGATATCAGACTTTCAAAGCAACGTTAGATACAAGAAAAAATAAAGTAATATTTTTAAAGTACTAAAGGAAAAGACCTTGGAACCTTCAGAAAACATTGCCTTAAATAGAAAGGTTTTATATGCAATTCCCATGAGTTCAGCACTGGTATCATTACTATTAACAAACTACCAAAGGCTTCTGGGCAATGCAGTAAGAAAAGACAAAGATAGAGGGGTATAAAGTTAGGAAACATAAAGCTAAAACATTTACAGAAATATGATCATCCATCAAAAACCAACAGAATAAAAAAACTATTAAAATTCATAAGGGAGCTTAGGCATGATAAAAATCAATAGTATTTTTTCTCACCACAAATAACCAACCTAAATTTTAAATACAGTATAAAATAATATGCTATTCATAATGACAACAAAAAGCATAATGTATCTAGGGATTAACTTAATCAAGAATGGACCAGACCTCTATGGAGAAAATTATAAAATTTTTAAAACATATAGCATGATATGAATAGTTATATTTTTCAACGGGAAGGCAATATTAATATGTCAGTTATCCACAAATTGTTCTACTGAATTCAATTTTAATGAGAATTTTTGTTGGATTTTCGAGGACCAGTAAATTTGTCCTCAAATGTACGTGAAAGGCTAAAAATCCATAAATAGCTAAGCCAGTATTGAAAAAGAAGACGCAAGAGGGGGAACTTATTTTACAATATATTAAGACATACTGCAGAGACAAGCAATAAAAGCAGCATGGGAAGGGTGTAAGAATGGACACCACGGACCAATAGAACAGAGCAGGGCACTCAGATATGAACCTAAAGATATAGAATTAAATATACATTGGCACCAGGCAGCCATGGGTAAATGACTTAGAAACAAATGGCATTCTACTCTTCAAAGGTCATATATTTATTGTAGTTCAGCCTAGAACAATTTACAAAACCTGGTATTCAATACACAGATCTATCACTAACAGTGTATTAATCCAGGGACATTAATGCTAAATGAAAGGCAGGTATGTTTTTCACTGGGGTTAATAAGAGAATAACTGATGCTAGAGCCTCTCTTTTAGGCTTGGGCCATAACTGAAACTTTTAGGGAGGCTCTCCCCCTGAGCTGTCCAACTAGGGCACTTATTTTCTTAGGCAGAAGGCACTGGCATCATTGGGACTTCTTCTGTGTACATGGAGAGTAACAGCAGTCACCACGTACGAAATGTGGGTCTCCTGCTTGCTGATACCATACAATCAAAGGAAAGTATGGGACATGGTGGTATTTCTTGAACATTCCAGGCACGTTCTCAACTCAGGGCCTTTGCACTTGTTGCTTACACTGCCTAAAATTCTCTTCCCCCAGACAGCCTCACAGTTTGCTCCCTCACCTCCTTCAGGTCTTTGCTCAAATAGCACACCATCTGAGAGACCTCCCATAACCACTCTATTTACAATTGCAACCCCCCGTTTCCCACAGGATCATCCCCCCATTCCCCTTACCTGCTTAATTTTCCTCCATACTGTAAATATGTTACTTCTTTCTTTTGTTTGTTGTCTTTATTCCACTTCTTGAACGTAAACTCATGCCATAGGGCAAAGAGTTTTTTTTCGTTTTGTTCAGTGCTCATTCCTGGCACATTTGTTGAATGAATGAATGGTTATTGTGTCTCAGCCTTCCCATAGATACTGGCAACAGTACTAAGGTATAAGCCCATCGTTTGAAGTACAAATAAATGATCAATCAATCCTTGACAGTGAATCTTCTTTACTTAACAGTTAAGTATCAAATCAAAAAGTTTGAGCAGAGCAATTTTCAGTTAGTGCTTATTAATGTTCACATAATGTGAATCCTGATAGTGTTTACTGGGTCATTTTTTCTTCTTTGAGAGAGATGCGATTAGCAATTCTTGTTAATTTCCCTGCAGTTGTATGTCAGGACTCAAAATCATTATGTGAAGAGAAAATGAATAAATCCTGGCAAAAAGAGATGATCAGAGTTGTGCCTTAGAAATCTTTGTATTGTATTGTATTTGTATTGTGTTTCTGAGCCCATAAACTTTCGTGTATAAACACAAAGATAAGTTTGTAATTATAAGAGAAAAAATACAGTCCACTTAGAAAGAAGCAGGTGATTTCAGAAGTAAAACATCTGTGGTAGATTTCCAGTTGTGTCCCTTTTGCTGTTAGGGAGTTATATGTCCGCACCCATTGCCACGTGACTTGAAGAGATCTTATACTCATTATTTTTATAATAATGCAGAATAACCACACCAGTGGCTTACAATAAGCATTTATTTTTCTTCCTTCCAGGTCTGCAAGTCAGCTGGGATGGCTCTGCTTCAGGATGTGGCTTTCCTGGACTTGTTTGTCTGAAAAGGTCTCTGTTTCATCCTGCTGAGTATAGAATTCCAAGTTGACAGTTGTGTTTTGCACTTTTGCATTTAATTTTCTTTTGGCTTGCACAGTTTCTAATGAGAAGTCTATGAAAACTCTTATTATTATTTCTCTATATATAATGTGCCTTTTTTCACTAGCTGCTTTTAAGATCTTCTCTTTAGCACTGTTTTTCAGCAGTGTGATTATGATGTGACCTGGTGTAGTTTTCTTTATATTTACCCTGTTTGGGTGCTTCTTTGACCTTCTTGGATCAAATATCAGATATTACACTTGGAACATTTTTGTCCACTATTTCTTCAAATATTTTTTCTTCACCCCCATCCTCTTTCTGGGTCTGTAATTATATATACATTAGACCTCTTTATATTGTCCCACAGGTTATTGAAGCTCTGGTTTTTTTTGCTTTTTTTTTTAAGTCTATTTTCTGTGTGTCATTTTGGATTGTTTCTATCACTATGTCTTCAGCTTACTTTTTATTTTCCTGCAGCAACTAAAGTGCTATCCATCCCATGTAGAGATTTAAAATTTTCAGATATTATATTTTTCATCTCTAGAAATTCTATTTGCTTCTTTTTAAAAAAACTCTTCAGTTTCTCTCCTGTCATATTTTGTGTTAAATCCTTGAGCATATTACACACATAAGTCCTTCTCTGTTAATGCCATCATTTTTGTCATTTCTGGATATGGTTCTATTGACTATATATTTTCCTACGTACTTGGCATGCCTATTCAGTTTTGACTGGACGCCTGATATACTGAGTATAATGTTGTTGAATCCCGGATTTTGTGCTAGTCTTTTAGAGAGTATCAGGCTTTGCTTTGGCAGGCAGTTCGGTTACTTACTGAGCAGTTTGACTCTATCAGGGCTTGTCTTTAAGCTTCTGAAGGGTCTAAACTAGCCCAGAGTCTAGGGCTAGTTTACCTCACTACTAAGACATGACACTTCGGGGGTCTCTATAGCATACTCCGTTCGGCAACCGTATTCAACAGTCTCTCCACTCTGGCTCCAGGGAACTCAAATGATTCCTTAGCCCAGTGTGAGCTCTGAAAATTGTTTGGCTTACTGCTCCCCAATAATTGTTCTTTCCTGGTCTTGTGGAGTTTCACAGAACGTATTCACTGATTTTTATTCAGCTAAAGATGCAAGGGTGCGCCTATGCAGATTTCTGAAGCTTTTTCTCCATAAACTCCGCCTCATAAATTCCAACCAACTTGGCCTCGTCAAATTCCCTAAAAAAAAATCCCCATCTCATTTGTTTCTCTTCTCTCAGCTACAAAGGTCCGGAACTACCTGTCGTCCAATGTCTGAAAACAGTTGTTTCACCTACTTTGTTCAGTTTCGTAGTAACTCCAGACCTATTGCTTTTTCTTGTCCAGCAGTGGGCGTCTCAAACGCCTTATGGAAAACCGTAGATTGTTTTATAAATGCTATTCTCTATGGTTAAAATTCACCTCTCTCTCGGATACTCCTCGCTTACTTCTCAGGAGATGGTGATGGGTCATTTCTTCTGGCGGAACCTCTAGGGACTACAGCCCGAACTCTGGCGTCGCTTCAACCCCGCGCACGCAGCGTTCGGTTTCTCCCGCGCGCACCTCCCCCCCGCTTCGCTCCTCCTATCTCTCCTTCTACCCACCGCCCCCCACCGCCTTCCTCGGCGGAGGCGCTGGCGTTCCGCGCGCCGGCTCACCGCGCCTGCGCGGCGTATGGACGCCTCACGCTCCCGGAAGTGGGAGGTGTCCATTCGAGTTTGTGTGGTCGCCGCCGCGGGAACGGTAGCCCGGTAATTTTTCAGCGGAGAAAGGTGAGGCTTTCGGGCTTGGCCGAGTGAGAGAGCGAGTGGTGGGCTCCAGCAGCTCTCTTCTTACGTGACACGCGGCATGGAGGATGAGCAGAGCCACCAGCCCGGCGGCGAGGCCGTGGCTCCCGCGCGGCGCGGCTCGCGGGGGTCGGCGTGCGGGGAGGAGGCGCAGCGCCCGAATTCCGAGGTGAGAATCCGCCCGCGCGCCCTTGTCTTCGAGGGTTTCCCTCAGGAACCTCAGCCCGTGCGCCCTGGGGCCCCAGCCCTGGCCGCCTTCCCTGGCCCCAACTCCGGGAGCCTTTTACTCGGGGGTGGTTGTCAGTAAGCCCCTTCTGGTCCCAGTTACTGTCTGGAAATGAGTAAACAGCCCAGACGAGAAGTATGCGAACCGCGGTTTTATTAGCTCTGCGTGGGAACTCTGCTCTAAGCATTCTGGGCGCACGGTTACTGTTGTCATTCTCTGTAGCCCTAATCTGTAGCGGGTAGTTGATGTATTTAGAAATACCACCACAGCTCTAGCTATATCACTTCTTAAGACCTTTAAGCCCAGCTCCCAGGCTTGGCAAAAGGAGATTGTGCCTGTTAGCTGGAGCTTCGTCTCTGGTTTTCGCCTATTTACAATTATCTCATATAAACGTAATGTATGACTGATACCCTTAATGAGTTTGATAGCTCACCGATGGATCCTAGTTACAGTGGCAGAGTTGTAAAAACCGTCTTAAAACTTCTTTATTCATCTTCTTTTGACACATACAATTATTGTTGACTGGCGCTGCAGAGTGTGAACGATCTAATACCCGAATTGGTCATTTTCTGTTAATAACATACAAATGCGGAGCACCTCATAGTGTGGGTACTTGCAGGAGGCTTCCTAGCTCTTGCTCTTTCCGTCTACAGCCCATTCCCCACATAGCAGGTAGAATGAGCTTTTAGTAACATGAATCTGACCGGTTTCTCCCCTCCTGAGTCTTCAGTTTGCTGCCCACAGGACCTGGCTCCTTTCTCCATTGTTAACTGCACCTTGTACAACTCTTCCCTTTTGCTCTCAGTGCCCAGCATACTCGGTTTTATGGCGGATGATCTTTCTTGTTAAGGGTCTTTGTGTGCTTCCTTTGCTGTGCATGCTCTTCCCCTGGGTCTTTTGCATAGTTATCTGCTTCGCCTTATGATATTACTTTCAAAGAGGCCTCCATGTCCCTTCTGTCTAAAGAACCGCTCTTCTACCCCACCATCCCTCTTCAGTTTGAGATACTGTCAATAACATCATCAAGTGAGTCGGTTTAAAAATAATTTTAAAAACTTTATTTTTAATGAGAGAAGTGTGATTGAATACACTTCATTAGATTTGGAAGTCTTAAAACTTTGAGATATAGTGACTTAAGGCCTGAGTTTATGTTCCTAGTTGATGTTAGTGACTATCATATTTGTTAAAAACCTGTTGTTGGATGCTTTTAATAAACAATGATACAGTCTTTTTTTTCAGGCTCAAGAAAGCAAAATATTTTGTTGGATTTCAGCTAAGTAAATTTTCATTATCTTTGATGTCAGCAAAATTGTTTTTGTAAACTAATAGGTGTTGCAATTTTATATTTTTAACCAAGTAGGTTCAAATTTCATCAGAACTCTTCTTTTGGAAGGATTGTAACCAAGTTTAATTCTGCTTCTAAGTTTGTTTGTTTGTTTTTTATGTGTAGATGCAAAGGCTTTTTTTTTAAATAGGTAATGAGCAGGTTTTCTTTTTTTTTTTTGGCAATAAAATAATGGAAACACTTCCAAAACATCTATTTTCCAAATGTTCTTGCCACAGAAGAGGTTTCTCTTGATAAGCAGTTACTTGCTAAGTTATTGTTAAAACATATTTTTTTTCATCTTGAAACAAATAGGGTTTATTTAAAAAAAAAAAACAGGGTCTTCACTGGTGGCGCAGTGGTTGAGAGTCTGCCTGCCGATGCAGGGGACACGGGTTCATGCCCCGGTCCGGGAGGATCCCACATGCCGCGGAGCGGCTGGTCCCATGAGCCATGGCTGCTGAGCCTGCACATCTGGAGCCTGTGCTCCGCAACGGGAGAGGCCACAACAGTGAGAGGCTCGCGTACCGCAAAAAAAAACAAAAAACTTTTAAGGATCAAGCTATTAATCCCTTTCTCATCGCAGAAAATGACAGCAATTTTGGAATACCATTTTGTAAAAGGAAATATGTAACTCATTTGTAAGTTCAATAGCACTTTTAAGTACTTTACCAGAAGATAGTCAGCCTCCATTTGGTATAAAAGATTTTCATGGTCAATTCCATATTGTAAAGATTCTCTCATTTGGGATAATATAAACTGTGCAACCATTTACTGGGACGTGTGAAAATTGCAAAATGTCACAGTATCATGAAGGTGAATATTCTCCCTTGTACGGTAGAGTCTGTCCCTACTTTCCTCATTGTATGGCCGGTACTTTGTGACATGTGACAGATGGACACAGACATTGGGGAGGGCACCATTATCAATCCATGTATTACTTAGTAAACTAATTTTGTGTTTTTGTAGATTAATAATACCTACAGGGTTTTAAATATTTTCCTTCTGCTCCTTAGTGTGTTGTCTTAGTGGATTTTCTTTGGAAACCATTAGTGTAGACCACAGTTTGTGAGGATTGGACCTTCACCATGTCCTAAACTTCACTGAAGGAAGAGGGCTAGGGTTGGACCCAGGAGAGGAAGCAGAACTTTCTTTATAGAAATCGTGATTTGTAGCATATCTAGAAGAGGCCTAAGTGTTACTTGTGGGTAATATTTGTAGCTACAGTTTTAGACAAGAATTAAGCAAGTGAGTCAGAGGGAGGATTTAACCAAGGAGAAAATTTGCTTAAATTAAGTGAGACATTTGTTTTGGTAGACAAACTGTTACTCGTTGTTGACCAATTTTAACCCAATTGAAGACGAAGTTTAAAATTCATTGTAAGTGTAAAGACAAAGGATAAATCAGGAATCCTGATTAAATGCTAATGATAAAGTAGCCAGGCATTGTAAATTTAATATAGTATTGAAAGCTAATTATTTTCTTATCTTAGTCAAATATCCGTGTAATAAAGTTTTTAAAACATTGGTCAACAAGGAACTTCAATATAATTATTCTTCAAGGGACTTGCCTGGTGGCGCAGTGTTTAAGAATCCACCTGCCAATGCAGGGGACACGGGTTCAAGCCCTGGTCCGGGAAGATCCCACATGCCACGGAGCAGCCAAGCCCGTGTGCCACAACTACTGAGTCTGCGCTCTAGAGCCCACGAGCCACAACTACTGAGCCTGCGTGCTGCAACTACTGAAGCTTGTGTGCCTAGAGCCCGTGCTCTGCAGCAGGGGCCGCCACTGCTGAAGACCCAGTGCAGCCAAAAAAAAATAAATTAATAAAATTATTTAAAAAATTATTCTTCAATTTATGGACAGTTCATACATTGGAATTCCTGTCCTCTTTCCTCAGAGGAGATGGGAGAGAGTAATTCTTAAGTATTCTAGCACAGTATCTGCTAAATGTGTGTTGCATTAAATTGAGAGCTAAGAGTGTAGTCCCTGAACCATCAGGATCAGTTCCAACTCAGGGACTGTGTCCTATCCACGGTTATCCCTCCTTAATCTGTCGTTAAAGTTCACATGGGGACAATGTGGTAAGTTATAACTAAGTTAACAAGCTTTAGTATGGATTGCCAGTAAATTCCAAAGTATTTTTGAAAATTCTGTAACATACCTAATATTTGTAACGTTGCATGTGGAAAATAACTTGTAAATGAATCTTTGGAACTTAACATATTAGTAATTTGGGACTACCTGTGGTGTGATTAGAATCAAATTATGTCTTCTTAACATGGATTTTCATTTAAGAAAGGAGGAAAGGTTTATAATATAGTTCTCCTGAATAACTGATATATGTGTAACTTTTGGAAATTGCGTGTTTTGGAACTGAATTTATTTCCTTCTTTGCCTTGGGTACTAGCAAGCTTTGAATCAGGTTTCTGGTCCCTTTAATTTTTATACTGGCCAATTTCTGTTAACTTTGTGAAACAAAGTCAGGTTAAAAAATTCTCAGGAAGGCACTGATGTATATATGCGTAATGTTGTAAAAGTTTACTTAAAAATTGGTTCACTTGTAAATTTTAGAATACTGCTTGTGAAAAGGTCTGACCTGCAGTCTGTGATGGTAATTAGTAAAGTTACCATTTATTAATAGCCATGCTGGGTATGGTGTCATGAACCTGATATACTTGATCTCATTTAATCCTTATAATAATCTCTCCCAAATACTATTTATCATTACCAATACCAAATACCATTTGAGACAGTTATTAATATACCTTATTTTATAGATAAGGAAACTGAAGATCAGAGTAATAAGTAATTACCCAAGGTTATGCTACTATTAAACAATCAGCTGGCTCTGTACTGAGGTTGCTCTGACTCCCAAAACCAGTGCTCTTTTTACTTAGCTTCATTTCCTGTAAGGAACCTCGTGACTGAGGAGAGCAGGGTAAATTGTATTGGAAACACATCCTCGTTCTTCCTAAGCACTTTTTATTGAACATATAGCACAAAGAGCCCTTAGGAGTTTGAATATTTAAGATGTTTGTACTAATTATAAACTTTATATATATATATGTATTTTTTGTGTGTGTGGTAGAAAAAGCAGCGATGGAGACTTGATGGCCAAGAAACAAAAGGATCTAAGTTCATTACCTCCAGTGCAAGTGATTTCAGTGACCCAGTTTACAAAGAGATTGCTATTACAAATGGTTGTATTAATAGAATGAGTAAGGAAGAGCTCAGAGCCAAACTTTCAGAATTCAAGCTTGAAACCAGGTAATTAAAAATAACTTTTTAAAATTATAAAAGTAGTACATGTTCATCTAGAAAATCTTGAAAACACTGAAAAATATCTGTAATCCTATTATAAAGAGATAACCATTACTAACAATTCAAATAACAGCTATAATTTACATTCTTATCCATGAATCTTTGTGTGACTCTGATTATTTCTGTCAGTCTTTTAGACAATAGAGTAGTATTGCTGAGTTAAAGTTGATGAACGTTTTGATCATCTACCAGAAGTGTATAGGAGTATCTATCATTTTATACTGAGTATGTTTAAAAAAATTTTTTAGTTGATCATTTGGTTGATAGATAATTATAACTTATTAACGAGATTGAGTATTTTTCCTTTTTCTTGTTCATTTGTATTATTTTTATAAAGAAGATTTCTTCGAAACCAACCAAACCAAAAAAAATCAACTTTTACCTACTAGGAAGTATTTTTTCTTCTGTTTTAGTTTCTAAAAATATGCAGTATGATAGTAAGTGTTATGTTTAACTGTATATTGAATGAGAAAATAATGCAGCTTAGCCAACTCAGGAGTGTGTATGTGTGCATGTGTGTGTATCTTCAATGAGATGTATACATACTTAAGTTTTAATAACTTTTTGTGAAACAAATCACTTTATTTTGACTTGGGGCATGGGGCAGGAATGACCTTTGGGATCCAGAAAAACATGTAGCTTCTTGATACACAAGAGAATTGCCAGGCATCTAGAAAAAATAACTACAGGTAATAGAGGAAAACTTATTGTTTTGAGGTCCCCCTGAATCCTTATTCTCTTATAAGCAGTATTCCTCCTCTTTGCTTTAAAGTAGAGCTTCGCTGCTTTTCGAAAGAGCACACATGTATTTTTTCCCCCTTCTCGATTGTCTACTCCATAATTTGTGAAGAAGATTTTTACCTCCTTTCCCCCTGACTCTTTCTATTCTGGGAATGCAACGTGTAGCCTACTTAAGATTTTCTGGGCAAAATGTGTGTTCTTCCCAGGTGTGAAGATCAGTTGCTCACTCCTGACTTATATGGGAGCTAGAGAGATCAAATGTATGTTTATACATTTAGTCAACAAACACTTACTGAATTGTAAGTACTTTACTAGGTAATAATGTTATAAAGGTAAAACAGATCTACTCCCTATTTTGGAAATCTCAGTCTTTTAGGAAAATACACAAACCAATAATCACAATACAGAGTGACCAGAGCTGTATTGAAGGTCTGGCCAAGTACAGCATGAGAATGCGGAAGAGTCTGTCTCAGGGATTCAGAAGTGACATTTGAATTGACTTAAAACAGAAAAGGGAGGGGGAGGGTATTTGGGGCGAAAAGAAATCAAAACTCCTAATTTCTGTTTGTATATTTTCTGCTACATGATCTTGCTTTTTCTTTGAACAACCAAAGCTATGGAACAGGAAAGCATGCCCCATTTTCGGGACGTGGCCTGTATTGTGTTTTGTCTGCAGTGTGCAGCGTACTGTGGGGAGGGGGAGCATCTGAGGAAGATGATGAAATGATAGGTCGTAGCCTAGTGGTGAAGGAACTCTGTGCTAAAGTCTGCGTTTTACCTTGTAAGCAGAAGGGAGCCACTGAAGTATTTCAGCAGGAAGGTGGTGCTAGTGCCTAGCTCTCGAGCAAGGTGAAGAATGAAGAGGAGGGCTGTGATAGGGGAGACATGTGCCAGAGTCCAGGAAGCTAATGGGAGCCCCACCGGAGAGAATTCAGGAGAACCAGATTCTGTATGTTTCTCTGAGTTGGAATTGGCAGAAATGGTGATTGTTTGGATGTGGAGGGGCAAGGGAGATGTTAAAGATAAAGTTTTCTCTCTGGAGTAACTGGTTGGTTATGTGTTTATGTTGTCATTAGGTTTGCAGACAGCCTTTTAGTAAATAACGTTTCACCTTTAGTAAACTATAGTTTCTTCCAAAAAAGAAAGAAAGAAAGAAAAGAAATTAAGACAAAGCAATCCAAAGCTGTCCCATGACGCAGAGGTCACGCACAATACCTTAATATGAAAGGGGTTGAGGGTTTCCTTCCTAGGTTTTGGTAGTTTGGAAAATCTCAAGCAAATAAACATTAACACATTTTGTCTTAAAACAACTTGCTGGTTAATTATCAGGATTTTTCATGGATAAGATTCCTTTTTAGTGGTAGTTTAGAAAGGAAAACAAAAAGTTAGAAACATTTTTTCTAACGGTCACTAATTGGTGATGGGGCCAAAATGCCTTCCTTGTCACTTCCCATTAGTTACAGTTTTTAGATCCTCTTATTTTTACTACCATTTTGAATTTACAAGCCCTTACAGGACTCAACCAAGTAACAGTGAAGGAAGTCTAAGTAATGGTTGCAACTTTTGATTTTTTGAAGTAATATATACTGTTTGACGAACGAATGTGACCACCTTTACCCACCATTGTCATAAATTTAGAACAACTTTGCCCCACCTCCCTTTTGTGGAATGTATATTTTAAAAATACCTGTAAAACAGAAATCTCCTGAATCCAATTCTACCCACGGTAAATGAAGAAATCTAATTGCAATTGAGATTCTACTGACTATGACAGTGTTCTTCTGGACATGGTTTATTCTAGGGTCTCCTAAATTAGTTTTCCTAGTTAAATAGCTAAGAGACATTCAACTTTATATACTACTAGGCTCATAATGCTTTCAAATTCATGTGGATTTTTTTAGTTGTCTAACTTACAAAAGCCAAAAGAAAGGAAAGAGAGAGCATACTATGTTCAATTTTCCTGAATTTTCATTCTCTGAAATTTGTGTTTGGTCAGCAGAATAATTCAGCATTAATTTCGGTTTTTGTATCATGTATGTCATCTTATTGTATAAGGCAACAGGGCTGTGTAGGTAGTGTATGCCAACAAAGGTTATGGTTTGAGACACCAATATTTTATATATTGTACTAGAAAAACGAAAAGCATGCCCCATTTTCGGGGCATACACGAAATATTTACTGACCTTTAATCTGCTTTGGACAAGCAAATTATATAAATTATATATATATAAATTATATATATATAAATGGGCTGATTAAGACTATAACTAAAAGAGGCTTCAAACAACAGAAAGAATAAACTGTATGCATTTAATATATTCGGGGCATATATAAAATATTGATGCTGTATTAAACGTTCTGTTCTAATTAGTTCTTTGCTAAATTAGCTTCGCTTTCTTTACATTTATTTTGGCTAACATTTGCTAAATTATGCTGGGATAATGCTGTCAGTGTTCAACCCAGTGCCAGCAGGTAAGAGTTCAGATTCTTGCCTGTAAAATTCACCTAAGCATTAATTTTATTCTTATTTTCCTTAGAGGTGTAAAGGATGTACTAAAGAAGAGACTGAAAAACTATTATAAGAAGCAGAAGCTGATGTTGAAAGAGGGCAGTTGTGCTGACAGTTACTACGACTACATTTGTGTTATTGACTTCGAAGCCACTTGTGAAGAGGGTAACCCACCTGAGTTCATACATGAAATAATTGAATTTCCTGTTGTTTTACTGAATACTCATACCTTAGAAATAGTAAGTGAATTGTTTTAATTTTATTTTTAGCAGCAGCTATTCTGGGGTTGGCTACTAAGGTCCCATTTGCTGTTTCGGCTAGAATTAGAATTCTAAAGAGGGGGTGTTTGCTCTTGCTGCATGCTTAATAGATGGGCTATAATAAAATAATTTCAGGGTCTGCTCCTCTCCTTTTCCAGTACCTAAAACAAATAAACAAACAAAAACCAAAACTGATGCCTGGTCCTTGTCCCAGAGATTCTGATTTAGTTGTTCCGTGGGGCCCCTGGCATTAGCTTTTTTTTAAAAGCTTCTCAGTTGGTATGCAGTCAGGGTTGAGAACCACTGTGGTAGACTAATGTATACTCTGATCTATAAAAATGATAAGGTATAGAAATTACCTTTCAACTTAAAACTAGTTAGCTTTCTGGTGAAAAGTTTATGGGGGAAACAACTCTTGTAACCTTGGCTTCTAAGCCATATAACGTATTTGCTTTAGATACTCATCGTCAGTGCATTGTTAGTTTAGGAACTCAGCAGGATCCCTCCAAATTAATACTGTTTGCCTTGTAAATCCTGAACAAGGATTATAACAGCTCATATACCCAGAAGTACCACGTCCGTGGTATCCCCAGTTGCCACCAACACACTGGGAGTAAGTATAAAAAGGCTTGGTGCATTAAAATGCATACAGTTTATTCTTTCTGTTGTTTGAAGCCTCTTTTAGTTATAGTCTTAATCAGCCCATTTATATAATTTGCTTGTCCAAAGCAGATTAAAGGTCAGTAAATTAAAAGAAAAAAATGACAGCTATGAAGGCAAATCATCTTGCATAACTCACTAGATCTTACTTCCTCTCTCTCACTCAAGGACATGGCTCTAGACCTTCTCGTCCCTCATTTAGACATGAATGATTCATTGCTTTCTACTATATCGTTCCCATCACATACAAACTTGTTATTTTTCACACCATAAAAAGCCTTCACTTGATCCCACTCCCTGCCAGCTACCCCGTGTCTTTGTTCCTCTACAGCAGGTTTTTTGTAAAAGTTACATACGCTTCTGTCTGTTTCCCCCCATTCTCTGTTAAACCCATACCACTTGTAGGTTTAATTTATGTATTCCAGCCCATCACTCCACTAAAATCACTCCTCGGTGTCATCTTTGACCTTTACCTAAGTCCTGGTGGAATTGACCACTGTCTCCTTCAAGTGACTGCCAGAACCCCTCATTCTCCTGCATTTTTGCCAGCCTCACTGGGTTCCCCTTCACAGTTTTCTTCGCTGGTTGCTCCTTCTCTTCCCAACTTCCTAATATAGGATGCTGTAGGTTCAATCCCAGGCCCTCTTCTCTATATAGTTCCTCTCCCTTAATGATCTCGTCTATCATCTTGTTCCATAGCTTTTAGAAACTACATGCTGATGTCTTCCAAATACATATCTCCAATCTCGTCCTCTGTCCCAAATCCAGACTGTTACTTACGATCTCTACTTGGACATCTAAACAGACATCTTAACATGTCCCAAATTTACCCGCAACCTGTTTTATCTTCAGCCTCCCTAGCTTGAGGGCTAGCAACTCTGTCTTTCTAATTGCTCAGTCCAGAAACCTTGGAGTCATTCTTAACTCCTGTTTCTCTCACATCACACATCCAGGCCATCAGTGACTTGTTTGCTCTGCCTTCAAAATATATCCAGAACCCAGCCACTTAACCACACTACTATGACTGTAGTCTGAGTCCCACTGATTTCTTGTCTGGATTTGCTGCTTTTGTTCATCATTTAACCAGTCTCTGTTTCTATCCTTATTCCCTGCAGCCAATTCTCAACCTAGTGACCAGAGTGATCCTTATAAAATATAAGTCAGAGCATTTCACTCCTCTGCTCACGACTCTTTTATGGCTCCCCATTTAACTCAGAGTAAAAGTCATATTCCTTATGTGATCTGGCTTCTTGTTACCTCTGATTGCACCATATTGACCTGCTTGCTGTTTCTCAGAAATTCCAGGCATGCTCCACCCCCTCACCTCCCAGAGCTTTAGCTCAAATTCCTTTCCTGCAGAGATCTTGCTGCTAATTCCCTTCCTCCCTCCTGTCCTCCCTTCCTTCCTCCCTTCCTTCCTCCCTTCCTTCCTTCCTCCCTTCCTCCCTCCCTCCCTTCCTTCCTACCTTCCTACCTTCCTACCTTCCTTCCTGGCATTCCTTAACTCTTGCCTTCTAAATAAAGTCTAACTGGTTCTCTGTGCAATAGTGTAGCTTGAATACCCCACAGACCCAATGTTTCTGATCCCTCTTATCTACTCTACTTTTTAAGAACCCTCATCACCTTTTAACTTACTATGTAATTTATTTAAGTGATTATTAAATATTTGGTCAATGAATGCATAGTCCTCTGGCATCATTCTGTTGAAAATATTAAATAGCAAATACAATTTTATTAACGTCATACTTAGTAGTACCTGCTTATAATGGTAAGGGAAGTTGCAGCATATTTTTTTTTAAGATTTTCATTTAAAATTATGAAACAAAATGCTGATATTTAAAAGGATAGACTTCATTTATCTATGAAATTCAATTAAGTAGAGTTTTTCCTTTTGCAATATGTCTGGTAAGTAAAGAACATCTGTAGCTTTTGAAGTTCAGATGTTCTTTGCTGTTCTTTTACTCTTTTATAATTGTTAGTAACTTGATAATTCATCTGCTTAATACGCTAGTGTGTAAAAAGAATTTTATAAACATGATTTTTCTTAATTTTTTAACCTTCTACTATAAGTAATATTCTTTGTCTTTTTCTCCATAGCTACCTAGTATTAATAATTGCTACCGATAAATCTTTAGGCTTTGAAATTGTCCTTAATTTTTAACAAGTGACTTAGTGTGATCTGGTTTAGGGAGGCAGCATTGGGCCAGAGGAAAAAATGCTTAGAGACCTGAGCCCGATGATAACCATGCCGTCCTTACTGAGTTCACAAAGTTGTTGTGAGTATAAAATACGAAGGCAATCATGAAAGCTTCTTGAAGAGGTTAAACGTTGCTAAAATAATTAGTAGTATTATTGCCCTTTAAATGACTACATATCATATAGTTAAATTTTGATTATTCAGAATTCAGTTTAGTGGAATCTTAATATAAAAATAAGGACTCGTCAGGAGTAAATGGGAGAGCAGGAATCTGAACTAATTTATTTGTAACTGCAGACTGGCATTTCTTCAACATACTACGTTATTTAAAAAGCTCTTAATATCTTGAACTAGAGGTTGCGTTAATAGGCTTTACAGTTTCAAAATATTATAAACAAAATCATTGACATTTTGCTCCTCTGGTTAAACTTTGGCTTGAAGACTTGCTTTTAGGTACTTGTTCTATCTTAAACTTTTTTAAACTATGAAGCATAATTTTTTAATTAAAAAATTAGAGTACTTTGGGAATAGGGCATTATCCTTAAATTGTTAAAGCTCTAGACAGGTCTGTGCCTTGAGCCATCTATAAGATTACAATCTTATGTGGCTGACTTAGTCACGTTATGTATCATGTATCTTAAGTCATAGAAAATACTTTAACTTGCTGTCCTTCCCTTGTAGGAAGATACGTTTCAGCAGTATGTGAGACCAGAGATTAACACACAGCTTTCTGACTTCTGCATCAATCTAACTGGAATTACTCAGGTTATAATTCTGTGTTCCTTTTTCTAGAGTTTGAAAGAAGTTTTGAAATTAGGGATTTATTTCATAGTTTAAAAAAATTATTGTTGTAAATAATTAAATGTGATACTTTCCTTGCTTGGTAAAGATCTTTTGTATTGTAATATTTGAAAAATAGAAAAGCACATTTTACACCTGGTAAGATTTTTTTTAGCCTTTCCTTTTAAGGAGTTGTAATCATTTCATTTGTATGGAGCATTAGTGAAGGAAATGTTAGTTACCATGTTGAACTTGGAGATGAAGTTTTAAAATGTATCTGTTACAACCTGATTTTATATATAGCTTAATTTTTTTTAGGCCTCTGATTTTTGGTTGTATTCTAATGTGGTAGGCCCTTTGTTGATTTATTTAGTTCCTTTATTCATTCATTCAACAAATATTTGAGGGCCTGCTATAATATTCAATATTGGCCAAGCTACGGTGGATACAAAGATGGTCAAGGCAGTCTCCTCAGCTCACTTAACAATCTGTAAGTCGGGGACAGACAGAAAAAAACACTGGTCACGGTATGGTTAGGAAGACTGACAGTGTTTCATTAGGGTGTCATGGGCATCTGTAGAAAGACCTCCCTCTGACAGGGAAGGGAGGGCTGTCCTGGGCAAAACTCAAGTTGGTGAACTTGGGCCGAGTCAACGATAGGTAAATAGGTGGAAAAGAATGACTGGGCAGGCATTTCAGGTGTGAAGGGCAAAAGTGTAAGTGGTTCGGGATGGTTCAGGTGTATTATGGGCTAGTGAGAAAATGGTCGCAAATAAAGCTAAAGTGATAGAGACGAACTAGATCATGAAGGGTCTTGTGTATCTTTTTGTCTGGAAGACCTTGGGGAGTGTTTGGAGGATTTTAAGTATGCGAGTGATGTGATGGATCATTCAGATGTGTAGTATGTTCTGGAACGATGTGAGCTT
Organism: Monodon monoceros; assembly: GCF_005190385.1. Taxonomy (NCBI): domain Eukaryota; kingdom Metazoa; phylum Chordata; class Mammalia; order Artiodactyla; family Monodontidae; genus Monodon; species Monodon monoceros. The sequence continues at coordinate 13,159,207 of NW_021703773.1, read as the reverse complement.
TGAGATAGGGAAACCAGTGTAGAGGGTCATGGTTTTCAGCTGAGGAGAGATTTCCCTTTTCTCCCCTCTGGAGAAGCAGTAAGCCACTAGGTTGAGGCCTGAAAAAAGAGAACCCCTGAGGATTATCTTAAATCTTAATCTGGGGAGGATTATATACTTCAGTTGAAAGCAGTCCCTAATACTTGGCTATAAACAATTTTTAACTGTCTTAAAAATGGAATTTTAGGTGAATCTTAGCCTAGGAAACGATGAAGAGTTTAAAAGATCATAGTTAAGACTTTCTCCTACTGTTTCTTTCCCTCCAGTGTTTGTTTCTGGGTAGGACTACATGTAACTACCCAGATTTTTATATATTTTACTTTCATATCCTCAGGATCAGGTAGACAAAGCTGATACCTTCCCTCAGGTACTGAAAAAAGTCATTGACTGGATGAAATTGAAGGAATTAGGAACAAAGTATAAATATTCCATATTAACAGATGGGTAAGTATTAAGGAAATTTATCTTTTTTAATCTACTTTTTAAGATTAAAGATGTCCTAACTCATCCAACTTTTAGAATAACCACAAAAAATATTATTTACTAAAGGAGTCCCCACAACAGACAGTAGTTTTTCTTTTACATTCTTATTCCTGGTTAAATTTTAAGTCCTAGATGTCAGAGAGAGGAGGGAAAGCAGAGATAACAGTCTGATCCAGTGCTAGAAGAAGATTAAATATTAATGTATAAAACTTAAATGACTTTACTGAAACGCTGTTTTTATCAGGACACTTCCTTGCTCAAGAAAGTCCAGACTCTTCAGTCTGGCTTTCAAGGCTCTGTTGTCTAATCCCACCCTGCCCGTGTAGCCTAATCCTCCTGCTTTCTTTTTTACTCCAGTCAGGCTGGCCCATGAACCACATGGTTTATCCTTCCGCTCTGTACCCATACAGCTTTCCTCTCTGCTGGAAGGTTCTTTTCCTTGACTCTTCTTTATTATTACCCAGAGCCTACCTCATATTTTATTTTGGACACTGCAACTCACGTTGACCTTTTTCTTGAAGCCTTACAGCCTCTGGTATGTCCCATTCATGTTGGCATCTGACTAAATATTCTGATGTCTAAACTTCATGTGTGTAAGACTTAGGTTTGCAAGGAGATTCAGAGCAAGGATTTTTGCTACTTGGTAGTCTTTCATATTGCTTACTATAGTGCTGAGCTCAAAATTATGCTCCAGAAGCATTAGTTAAATGAAAAGCCAAGTGGGGAGATGAGAGAGATTAAAACAGGATTAACAGCATTGTGCTGAGCCACCTCCTATACCCTACGCTATTAAGGTTGAAGAAGAAAGTCCTAATGAACTTCTGTTTCAAATTGTGGACAAAAGCTGATGTGTCACCTAAGTGAAGGGTTTAGAGGCCCTCAGGTGCAATAGGAGAAGAGCATTGAATTTAGGCCTATCATAATTGTGCTTAAAAATGGAAGTTTGGGAAAACGTTGATGGGCCTCTTTAGAAACCTGTTCCTGATTTTCAACATGAATGAGCAGTGTTCGTGCTAAAGTGCACAGGTGTTTCTGTCATAACGTGGTGTGTGCAATTCTGTAAAAAACCTCACATTCTGGGACAGATCATTCAAAATCTGTGCAATTTTGTAACCAGAGGACTAACAAAAACAATAATTGATACCCCCAGAAATAATTTGGACAGCCCAGGCAAGCTTCCCGAGGTCTGTAGAAGGCACCTCAGAGGATGTTACAAAGGCACAGAAGCCAGAGGATTGTGGGGGCAGGTGCTTGTTTTTAATTTTCTTAAAAGTACTCCTGTTGCTGGCACAGCGGCCGAGTTGAGAGCTTTTTCTTTCCTGCTGAAGGTTATAATTTCTACTGCTGCAATTCTGACTCCCTTTGCCAAGGAAAAACCACATATGAGGCAACATAACTTCTACATGATACAGCCAGGATTCTCCTACTTAACTACATAGGTTGATTCGTGTTGTAGAAACATATGCTGTGGCAGAGCAAATTGCATTCTAACTACTTGATATCAGCTACGTTTGTTTCTCTCAAGTATTTTGTTCATTTGTTTGTGTTTTTTGTTTTATTTCAAAGCATACCCTCAGGGAACTTCCTAATGTGATAAACTTGGCATTAAAAGTAAGCTGAGCAGTTATTTTAGAGTTGTAAAAAACAAAACAAAAAACTCGACAAGATAGAGGTGTGCCTAGGTAATCAGAACCATAAAAATGGTCAAGATGAGCCCAATAAGAATTAGACAGTTTGTCAAAAAAAATTTAATATATCCAACTTCCACTTTGCTTTTTTTTTTTTTTTTTTAATTTTTTTTGCGGTACGCGGGCCTCTCACTGTTGTGGCCTCTCCCGTTGTGGAGCACAGGCTCTGGACGCGCAGGCTCCGCGGCCATGGCTCACAGGCCCAGCCGCTCCGCGGTATGTGGGATCTTCCCAGACCGGGGCACGAACCCGTGTCCCCCTGCATCGGCAGACGGACTCTCAACCACTGTGCCACCAGGGAAGCCCCCCACTTTGCTTTTTAAAGTTTGTTTTTGAATTATTATTTTGGAGGAAGAGAAGTTAATTTTCTAAGCTTGATGTTATGTGTGAATATAAGAAAGGTGATGTGTAAGTAAAAACAAATAGAATGACTTAAAATCCTCATTTTTAAGAATGGTATAGCATTTATTTAATCCAGATTTTTTTCCTCTTTTGATTTAAGTTCATGGGATATGAGTAAGTTCCTGAACATTCAGTGCCAGCTAAGCAGGCTCAAATATCCACCTTTTGCCAAAAAGTGGATCAATATTCGAAAGTCATATGGAAACTTTTACAAGGTAAGATTTCTATATTGATTATACTGCTCTTGATAAATTTATTATATTTTGCATGTACATAAAGTTATGATTTACTAGGTACTTTTCACAGAAAAAGGTTATATAATTAGTTGTTATGCTTCAGATTCCAAATAGTTATGTTCATGTGAGTTTAGAAAAATAAGCTGTATTCCTCACTCAGCCTGTTACTTAAATAGGGTAACTATATATGTATGATCTTCAGTAACAGAGGTTTGAAACTGTAGGGGTATTCAATATCTGGATTGTTTGTGGAACAAATGCTCCCCACTGATTTTTCATTCTAATTTTATCAAAGTTAATATGTGTGTGTAGTGTAAATTTTTAAAAATAATATTGCAAGTCTCATAACAAATGGCAGTCTTCCACCATGGCCCTCACCAGTACTGGTTCCTATTCTCCCAAACACTTTTAACTTTTTAAAGTTGTTTCTTCTCATGTTAACTTTCCTGTTTCCGGATTATATATTTATGCTATTTCTTGAATTTTCAGTCTGAGGTATCTATTGAGTTCCTGCAATGCAAAGTGAAGGTTCAGCACCATTAAACAGCTACCACTCACTTTTCCCCAGATTTAATAATTGACTTCTTTAGTTGTTTTCTTATGCTGTTACTCCCCATTCAAACTGTAAATCACTTTTCAGTACTCAAAACACTCAGGTGGTGTGTCAATTTTTCTTTTTTTTTTTCTTATTTTTCCTTTTTTACCTTGGAGACTAGCTTTCTGGAACCTTTAATCCTGTTCTAATCTGAGCTGTTCTTCAGGCTTCTTCAAAAATCATCCTAGAAGATTTCCTTTGCTTCTCTATCACATGTTAGATCTTGGGTCATCTTTTTCCCTTTACAACCACATTTTGGTGAAGCACATCCTTTCCTGAGAAAAGGTGCTTTTCTCTCAAAACATTTTTTTTTTGTTTTTTTGTTTAGCATTTTAAAATTGAGAACTATGTGTACAGAAAAGTGGCTTTTGACAGGTTGTTTTTAGAGTGAAATCCCTTGTAAATTCCACCCACTTAACCCTCTTTCTTCCTCCTAGAGCTTCTGTAATCCATACTTTCATGGGGATAATTTTCTTGTTTTTCTTACAGCTTTATTTTTTAATTATTATTTTTATACATCTTTATTGGAGTATAATTGCTTCACAATGCTGTGTTAGTTTCTGTTGTACAGCAAAGTCAGCCATATGCATACATATGTCCCCATATCCCCTCCCTCTTGAGCCTCCCTCCCACCCTTCCTTATAGCTTTAATATTTATATGTTGATCCTTATAGCATATGGTTTAGTTTTGCCTGTTTTTGAAAATGATATAATTAGCATCATACTGGCTGTATTGTTTATTTTGCTTTTTTCCTCAACATTATATTTGAGATTCATCCTTCTTGTGTATATAGCTGAAGTTCATTTATTTTACTGCTGTGTAGAATTCCATTGTGTTGGTTTATCTACTTTGGGTGGTTTTTGGTTTGGGGCTTTTTATGAACAGTGGTGCTATAAACATTCCTGTGCATATCTTCTGGTGCCTTGCATGCTCATTTCTCCAGAGTATAAGCCTAGGAGTTGAATTGCTGGGTTATAGAATATGTACCACATTGAGATTACTTGATAATGCAAAAATTGTTTTCCAAAGTGGTTGTACCAGTTGGCACTCTCACAAGAAGAGTGTGTGATTTACTATTGCTCCACGTCTTTGCCAGCATCTGGTATTGCCAGTCATTTAAAATGTTTGTAAGTGTGGTGGATGTGTGATGACATCTCATTGAGGTTCTGATTTGCATTTGCCTAATTACTGATGCAACTGAGCTCCTTTTCCTATGTTATTAGTCATTTGGATTTCTTTCCTTTGATTATATTTGGTAAATATTTTTTCCTTTTTTGTGGATTTTTCACTAATTTTGTGGTTTCTTAAAAAAAAGTTGGTTATGAAAAATTACAAACATATACAAAAGTAGACAGATACAATGAACTCTCATGACTCAGTTTCAACAGTTATTAACTCATGACCAACCTTGTTTCATCTATAACCCTACCCACTTTACCCTTTCCTTATTATTTTGAAGAAGATCTTAAACATTATTTCATTTGCTTTGTAAACATTTCATTATGTAACCCCCAAAAGATGACTCTTTAAAAAACATAACCACCACCATTATCACACCTAAAAAAATTAACAGTAATTCCTTAATGTTATCAAATCATCATAAATATCATAAATATTTTGTTTTCTTTTACCCTTTGTGTGTTGAATGAGGATCAGAATAAACTTCACACATTTGCAGTTGGGTGACATGTCTCGTAAGTTAAAAATTTTTTTTTATTATTTTTTAAAATAAATTTTATTTATTTTGGATGCGTTGGGTCTTCGTTGCTATGTGTGGGCTTTCTCTAGTTGCGGTGAGCAGGCTTCTCATTGCAGTCGCCTCTCTTGTTGCGGGGCACGGGCTCTAGGCACGTGGGCTTCAGTAGTTGTGGTGCGTGGGCTTCAGTAGTTGTGGCTTGAGGGCTCTAGAGCCCAGGCTTGGTGGTTGTGGCGCATGGGCTTAGTTGCTCTGCGGCATGTGGGAACCTCCCGGACCAGGGCTCGAGCTTATGTTCCCTGCACTGGCAGGCAGATTCTTAACTACTGCGCCACCAGGGAAGCCCCAAGCTTTTAAATTTATAAATTCCTTTCCCGCCTCCTTTTTCCCTTTAGCAGTTGTTTCCCCCCCCCCCCAAGAACCTGAGCCATTTGTCCTATAGAGTTTCCCATAGTCTGGATTTTACTTGTTGTATCCTGTGATACAGTTTCAAATGTGCCTCTGTCCTCTGAATTTCATATAAATTTGTAGGGGCTGATCAGCTTTAGATTCTTTTCATGCTACAACTCCCAGGTGGTAATGCGTTCTTATGTAAGGGGTCTTTCTCCAACCTTTAACTTAGAGGAATAATTTACTTATTCTAAGGATAATTATTAACAATTACTAAAACCATAAAAGAATTTTCAGGTCTGCATAAAAACATCTACAGCTCATGGTACATTAGAGTGATCAGAAAGTTTTAGATACGTTAAGGCAGAATTGCCCGTGCTTTTTTGAGTAGAGAATTACATTTTTCTGTGGCTCTGTTTATACTGGTGCGTTTCTTAGGCTGCTCTGTCCTGGGTGGTCCCCCTTGTACTAGATACCAGTTATAATGCTGATTAGCAGTGTAAGTTGAGGAAACTTACATTTTCCTTTTGAAAAATTTTCTTCTCCTCTTCCCATTTGTATATTATATTCTTTGGAGAAATGTCTATTCAAGTTCTTTAAACCAGGTTGTTTGCTTTTTTTGTTGTTGAGTTTTAGGAATTCTTTGTATATTCTAGATGGTAATCCCTTTCCATGTATGTGATTTGCAAATATTTTCTTCCATTCTGTGGGCCGCCTTTTCACTCTCTTGATAGTGTCCTTTGATATATAAAAGTTATAAATTTTGTCAGTCAAGTAAAATAATACATTACAGAAAAATACCATGCCAAAAAATTAGTTTGGGTTAAATTTAGATGTTTAGAACAATGCATTTCCTTTCATAAATTATTTGTTAAGTTATAAAACTGCAAACTTTTTAGATGTTTTAAGGATTCCATCTGTTTATATGTATTTTTATCTAAAACTCTAAGATCATTTTTTTAAAGCTCTGAAGGTTTATTTATTTGCTTAATTTGACCCAAGAGTATTTGCCCTTTGCCTAACTTTATTTAGCTATTACTGTTCATTTTCAGCTTCTTATTTTTCCACTTCACTATGACTTAACAGAATACTAAAGAATTATTTACTGAGCTGTTTATTTTTCAGGTTCCTAGAAGCCAAACCAAGCTGACAATAATGCTTGAAAAACTTGGAATGGATTACGATGGGCGGCCTCACAGTGGTCTTGATGACTCTAAGAACATTGCCCGAATAGCAGTTAGAATGCTGCAGGATGGGTGTGAACTCCGGGTTAATGAGAAGATGCATGCAGGGCAGCTAATGAGTGTGTCCTCTTCACTACCAATAGAGGGCACTCCAGCGCCACAAATGCCGCATTCCAGAAAATAACAGCATTTTTGCGCTTTTGCCCGTGGATCATTCACTCTAACTGGAGCTGCTACAAAGAGGTAGCAGATGAATACTTATTGAATTAGTCCTGCAGTGCAAAATTTAAGCACCTTAATCATTTAAAATCTTGTTACAGTTATAGATATATGCATATGTATGTGAACAGATTCTGTGGGGAGGGCATATTGAATTCTTTGTTGAATTCTTTGTCACCAGCACTTTTGATATGAGCAGTATTTGTTACACAGTAACAGTTCCTGCTTAGAACTGAATTTTATAATTTAAGGTGTCCAAGATGTGTTCCTTTTGGTTTTAAAATACAGAGGTTTATTGGCTCTCCCCTTGAATGTCATACCTTATTGATGTTAAAATATATAATGTGTTTCTACATTAACACATCATTAGATCAGATCATTTCTTAAAATGCAGAAAAGATTGGAAAGGTGGGCCTTATCTAGCCTTTGGGTTTTAAGAATGTCAGTGTCCTTTTGATTTTTGAAATGTATATGTGAAGGTCAGTTGTGAGTGGTGAATTTCATAAAGTACTTGGTACACATATCTGCCTTTGTTTTTTTTTAAATTTATAATTGGAAGATTCATGATAGATTATAGGGTCTGATTAAAAATTCAGTTACTAATGAGGTTAATGGAAATTCAAAAGAAAATACCATTTAAAGGAATATAAGGGCTACAGCTTGAACTTTATAATACATAGATAAATCATTGGGATTTTTTGGATTCGGTTTTTTGGTTCCCCTCCCCCTTGTGACATATATCTATCTGCCTTGTTTCTTAAGTCTGAGAGAGCATGCTTTGAATTAGATTTAAAATTAAAGGTCACCACTTAATTTTGCATTTGTATTCAACGTTATGAGTGAGGTTAGTAAAGTCGAATAATGCTTTCTACCATATCTTACATTTCTATTACTAAAAACTGATTTTACACAGTGACCACTAAATGTTGACTAGTTAATTCTTAACTAATTCTAAAAACAAAAATGTGTTTATGGAGTTGAGAAAGTAAAACTCTCCTTATCTAGAAGCTAAAAATACATGTTTTCAGAATTGGATTTCCCCCTATAGCTTTCCTAGAACAATTTCATTAACATTGTTTGCTTCTTTTCGTTTACTTCCTAATAGTAATTGTGATGCTACTTTATTTTAACGATTTATACATTATAATCAAATGAATTTTATAGAGGTCTTCCAACCCTGGTGCATAGGAGAAAAGTAGGCATTTTTCTTGGTATGAGAATTCTCCAGACAGTGCTGTAGCTTTTTTTTTTTTTTTGCGGTACGCGGGCCTCTCACTGTTGTGGCCTCTCCCGCTGTGGAGCAGAGGCTCCGGACGCGCAGGCTCAGCGGCCGTGGCTCACGGGCCCAGCTGCTCCGCGGCATGTGGGATCCTCCCGGACCAGGGCACCAACCCGTGTCCCCTGCATTGGCAGGCGGACTTTCAACCACTGCGCCACCAGGGAAGCCCAGTGCTGTAGCTTTTTAACTTAAAAGAATGAATTTCTGCCTTTGAGCAGTAGTTATAGAATCAGCATAATAAAAAAATAAGTGGATAACAGAAGGCACAATGGTGGACAAAACACACATTATAGTAAAACAAGGACATCTAGATGTTTTAGGTTTAAACAGGAAACTCTTGGGGTAAAACGGGTATATGCTAAGATTTTTGTGAATCCCAAATAGCACCATACAATATACCATAAAGTATTACTGGACATTTTAAAGCATTTCCTTCAAATCCTTACAGAGCTACTGTGCCAGGGCCAAGTAGTAGAAAATAGGAAATCACTAGTGAGGTGTGGATGCTGGGCAGTCCACTCACACTCCCTAGGCGACTTTTTCACATAGCCACCTCGCCATAGAATTCAAATTCATGCTGCAGCAAAGCTGGAATCCTCTCTCACCAGCTTCCAGGGTTGCTCACAAGAGGTAAAAACTGCAAGTGGGAAATCTGACTATGGCAAGGAACCACTACATTGCCCTCCTCCTTTATTTTGTTTTTAAGTCAAGCTGCTAATCTTTTTGCCTGTTTTTCTTTTTGCCAAGTACCCAAGTGCCAACAAGCTCATTTTATATTTCTTTTTAAGACCTTCAACATTATAAGCTCTCAATATCCTTTTGGCTCAACCAAATATTTTATTTGGTGATGCTTTACTGTCCTGATACATTTTTTAAACTTTACTGAGGAATAATTGACAAATATAATGTGTATGTTTAAGTATAAATGTAGTGATTTGATGCACATTGTGGAATGGTACCAAGATCAATTGACACATCACCTCATTTAGTTAGCTTTTTTTTTTTTTTTGATGGTGAGAATGCTTGAGGTCTACTCTCAGCAATTTTCAGGTATACAGTACGGTACTATTAACCATAGTCATAATGCTGGATGTTACATCCTCAGAAAATATTCTTTGTATAACTGAAAACGTGTATCCTTTGACCTTTGTTGCCCCATTCTGCTGTCCCCAGCTGTTGGCAACCGTCGTTCTATTCTCTGTTTCTATGAAATTGGTGCTTTTTTTTTTTTCTTTTTCTAGATTCCATCTATAAGTGATACCATACAGTGTTTGTTTTCTCCGTCTGGCTTATTTCACTTAAACCTCCAGGTCATCCACATTGTCACAAATGGTAGGATTTCCTTCTTTTTTATGGCTGAATAACATTCCTCTGTGTGTGTATGTGTTTGTGTACAATTTTTGTTCAAGGTATTTTTTGAGTTCCCTTTTGACTTCTCCTTTGAGCCATTAGTTGCTCAGAAGTGTGTTGTATAATTTCCACATATTTGTGGACTTCCTAGCTTTCCTCCTGTTATTGATTTCTAGTTTCATACCGTCGTGGTCAGAAAAGATACTTGATATGATTTCAACCATCTTAAATTTGTTGAGACTGTTTTTATGACCTGTGATCTATCCTGAGAATATTCTTTGTGTGCTTGAAAAGAATATGTACAGGTGTACCTCAGAGATAGTGCAGGTTCGGTTCCAGACCACTGCAGTAAAGCGACTATCACAATAATGTGAGTCACATGAATTTTTTGGTGTATTTACAGTATACTGTACTCTATTAAGTGTGCAATAGTATTATGTCTTAAAAAATGTATATACCTTAATTAAAAGATACGTTATTGCTGAAAAATGCTAACCATCATCTGAACCTTCAGCAAGTCTTAATCATTTTGCTGGTGGAGGGTCCTGCCTCGATGCTGATGCTGCTGACTGATCAGGGTGGTGGCTGCTGAAGGCTGGGGCGGCCGAGACAATCTCTTAAGACAACAATGAAAGTTTGCCACATCGATCGAATCTTTCTTTCACAAATGATTTCTCTGTAGCATGCAGTGCTGTTTGACAGCATTTTACCCACCTTTCAAAACTGGAGTCAGTCCTCTCAAACCCTGACACTGCTTTATCAACTAATCTTATGTAATATTCTAAATCCTCTGTTGTCATTTCAACAGTCTTTACAACATCTTCACCAGGAGTAGATTCCTTCTCAAGAAACCACTTTCTTTGCTCATCCATAAGAAGCAACTTCCCATCCATTGGTTTTATCGTGAGGTTTCAGCAGTTCATTCACATCTTCAGGCTCCACTTCTAGTTCTCTTGCTATTTCCACCATATCAGCAGTTACTTTCTCCACTGAAGTCTTGAACCTCTCAAAGTCATCCATGAGGGTTGGAGTCAACTTCTTACAAACTCCTGTGAATGTTGATATTTTGACCTATTCCCATGAATCACAGATGTTCTTAATGGCATCTAGAATGGTGAATCATTTCCAGAAGGCTTTCAGTTGACTTTGCCCAGAGCCATCAGAGGAATCCGTATCTATTGCGGCTGTATCCTTAGGAAATATACTTCTTAAAGAATAAGACTTGAAAGACAAAATATTCCTTGATTCATAAGCTGCAGAATGGATGTTGTGTCAGTAGGCATGAAAACAATGTGAATCTTATTGTACATCTCCATCAGAGGTCTTGGGTGACCAGGTAGGTGCATTGTCAATGAGCAGTAATATTTTGAAAGAAATCTTTTTTTCTGAGTAGTAGGTCTCAACAGTGGGCTTAAAATATTCAGGAAACCATGTTGTAAACATGTGCTGTCTTCTAGGCTTTGTTGTTCCATTTATAGAGCACAGGCGGAGTAGGTTATCATCATTCTTGAGGTCCCTAGGGTTTTCGGGATGGTAAGTGAGCATTGGCTTCAGCTTTAAGTGACCAGCTGCATTAGCCCCTAACAAGGGAGTCAGCCTGCCCTTTGAAGCCAGGCATTGACTTCTCCTCTCTAGCTGTCAAAGTCCTAGGTGGCATCTTCTAATAGAAGGTGGTTTTGTCTACATTGAAAATCTGTTGTTCAGTATAGCTACCTTCATTAATTACCTTAGCTGGATCCTCTGGATAACTTGTTGCAGCTTCATATCTGCACTTGTTGTTTCACTGTACACTTTGATGTTAATGGAGATGGCTTCTTTCCTTAAACCTCATGACCCAACCTCTGCTGGCTTCACACTTTTCCTTTGCAACTTCCTCATCTCTCTCAGCCTTCATAGAATTGAAGAGAGTTAGGGCCTTATTTTGGATTATGCTTTGGCCTAAGGGAATGTTGTGGCTAGTTTCATCTATCGGACTGCTAAAACTTAAACAACAATAAAACTTATAATTCGTGTGTTCACTGGAGTAGCACTTTTAATTTCCTTCAAGAACTTTTCCTTTGTGCTCACAACTTGGCTGACTGTTTGGTGCAAGAGGCCTAGCTTTTGGCCTATCGCGGCCTGTGACATAACTTTTTCACTAAGCTTAATCATCTCTAGCTTTTGATTTAAAGTAAGAGATGTGTGACTCCTCCTTTCACTTGAACACTTAGAAGCCATTATAGGGTTATTAATTGTCCTAATTTCAATATTGTTGTGTTTCAGGGAATAGAGAGGCCCAAAGAGAGGGAGAGAGATAGGAACAGCTGGTTGGTGGAGCAGTCAGAACACACATAACACTTACTAAGTTCACTGTCTTATATGGGTACAGTTTGTGTGCTTCAAAACAATTACTGTAGTAACATCAAAGATCACTGATCACAGATCACCGTAACAAATATAATAACAATGAAAAAATTTGAAATATTGCAAGAATTACCAAAATATGACTCAGAGACACAAAGTGAGCAAATGCTGTTGGAATAATAGCACCAATAGATTTGTCTAACACAGGGTTATTAGAAACCTTCAGTTTGTAAAAAGTGCAGTACCTGTGAGACACAGTAAAGCAAAATGCAACAAAATGAGGTATGCCTGTATTCTGCTGCTGTTGGATGGAATGTTCTGTATATGTATGCGCTAGGTCCATTTGATTAAAGTGTCATTCAGGTCCATTATTTTCTTACTGATTTTCTGTCTGAATGATCTATCCATTGTTGAAAGTGGGATATTGAAGTCCTCTACTATTATTGCATTGCTGTGTATTTTTGCCTTCAGATCTGTTAATAATTGTTTAGTATATTTAGGTGTTCCATTATTGGGTATGTACATATTTACAATTGTTATATCCTGTTGAAGTTAATTCAGACCTCTTTATTGTTGTATAGTGACCTTCTTTGTCTTTTGTTACAGCTTTTGAGTTAGTCTATTTTGTTTGATATAATTATAGCTACTCTTGCTCTCTTGTTTTCCATTTTAATAGAATCTTTTTCCATACCTTTACTTTCAGCCTATGAGTGTCCTTATAGCTTAAGTGAGTCTCTTGTAGTGAGCATATAATTAGGTCTTGTTTTTGTATCTATTCAGCCACTCTACGTCTTTTAATTGTAAAAACCATTTACATTTAGAGTACTTATTGATAGGTAAGAACTCATCTCCATTTTGTTCATTGCTTTCTGATTGTTTTGTAATTCCTTTGTTCCTCTCTTTATGTTTATCTTTGTGAGTTGATGACTTTTTGTAGTGGTATGCTTTGGTTCTTTTCGCTTTATTGTTTGTGTATCTATTATAGGTTTTTTTTAACATTTTTATTGGAGTATAATTGCTTTACAATGGTGTGTTAGTTTCTGCTTTATAACAAAGTGAATCAGCTATACATATACATATATCCCCATATCTCTTCCCTCTTGCGTCTCCCTCCTTCCCACCCTCCCTATCCCACCCCTCTAGGTGGTCACAAAGCACCAAGCTGATCTCCCTGTGCTATGCGGCTGCTTCCCACTAGCTATCAGTTTTACATGTGGTAGTGTACATATGTCCAGGCCACTCTCTCACTTTGTCCCAGCTTACCCTTCCCCCTCCCCCATGTCCTCAAGTCCATTCTCTTAGTAGGTCTGCGTCTTTATTCCCATCTTGCCCCTAGGCTCTTCATGACCTTTTTTTTTTTTTTTAAGATTCCATATATATGTGTGAGCATATGGTATTTGTTTTTCTCTTTCTAACTTACTTCACTCTGTATGACAGACTCTAGGTCCATCCACCTCACTACAAATAACTCAATTTCATTTCTTTTTATGGCTGAGTAATATTCCATTGTATATATGTGCCACGTCTTCGTTATCCATTCTGTGTTACAGGTTTTTGTTTATAATTACCATAAGGCTTTCATTATATAATTGATCCTTGAACAACACAGGTTTGAACTGTGTGGGTCCAGTTACCTGTGATTTTTTTTTTTCAATAGTAAATGTTACAGTACATCACAGTCTGCATTTGGTCGAATCCACAGATGTGAAATGGTGGATACAGAGGAACCAAGTATATGGAGGACCAACTGTAGTTACAGAATTTCAATTACACGGAGGGTCAGCAACCCTAACTCCTGTGTTGTTCAAGGGTCACCTGTGTATCTTATGGGTATAGTAGTCTATTTTAGGCAAGCTGATAACAGTTGCACTTAATTGCATAAAAAAGTCTTCACATTTACTTGCCCCACCTACACATTTTATGTTGTTGATGTTCCATTTTACATCTTTTTGTATTGTGTATCCATTAACAAAGTATTGTAGCTATAGTTATTTTTAACAGTTTTATATCTTAATCTATATGCTAGAGTCCAAACTGATCTACACACCACCATTGCAGTATTACAGTATTTTGAATTTGAATATATATTTACCTTTACCAGTGAACTTTATATTTTTTATATGTTTTAGTGTTCTCAATTAGTAGTACCCTTTCCTTTCAGCTTGAAGAACTCCCTTTAGCATTTATTGTAAGACTGGCCTAGTGGTGATAAACCCGTTTTTGTTTGGGAAAGTCTGTATCTCTCCTTAGTTTCTGAAGAACAGCTGGGCTGCTAAAGTGTTCTTGGTTGACAGTTTTTTCTTTTAGCGCTTTGAATTTATTATCCCTCTCCTTGCTAACCTATGAGGTGTCTGCTGAGAGGTCTGATAATACCTTATTAGGATTCCCTTGTACATAATACGTTTTTTCTTGCTTTCAAAATTTTCTCTTTTTCTTTGATTTTTGAGATCTCTATTATAGAGTTCTTTGGGTTGAATCTGTTTAGGGATCTCTGAAGCTTTATGTATCTGCATGGCCATATCTCCAGATCTGGGAAGTTTTCAGTCATTGTTTCTTTAAATAAGTTGTCTGTCCCTTTCTCTCTTCTCCTTTTTGGACTGCTATAGTACAAATGTTGTTTCACTTGATGATGTACCATAATTCCCATAAACTGTCTTCACTCTTTTTCATTCTAATTTCTTTTTTATCCTCTGGATAATAGTAAGAGGTCTGTCTTAATTTTCAGATTCTTTCTTCTGCCTGCCTGAGCCTGCTGTTGAAGCTCTGTGGATTTTTCATTTCATTCACTGTCTTCTTCAGCTTCAGAATTTCTGTTTATTTCTTTTTTATGATTTCTTTTTGTTGAACTTTCCATTTTGTTCATGCATTGCTTTACTGAGTTCACTGAGTTGTCTATCTGTGTTCTCTTGAATCTTGCTAAACTTCCTTAAAATGATTGTTTTGAATCTTTATTTCAGGTAACTCACAGATCTTCAGTTTTCAGGGGTGTCAGTTACTGAAAAATTACTGTGTTCCTTTGGCGGTGTCATGTTTCCTTGCTTTTTCATGTTTCTGATGACTTTGCTTTGGTGTCTGTGCACTGAGGGAGCAGTCACCTTTTCCAGTTTTTTTGGCCTGGCTTCTGTGGGAAAGACCTTCACCTGAAGTTGGTTGTGCAGGCACCAACTGGGTGGGATGCAGCGTCTTGGGTTCCTGGGAGAGCACAGTGGTGTAGTCTCTGTGTAGCTCTGTTAGCAGAAATCAGCTGTGGTGCAGACTGATGGGATCTTCTGTGGCCAAGGCTGCCAAGGTCCTGTGGTGGCTGGGGCTGTTGGGATCCTCAGAGGTGAAGATTGCTGGGGTCATCCTGTTCTCTCTCTTTTTTTTTTCCCATGGAAGAAAGTTCTAGCCAAAGGGCTACCTCTTGGCATTTGATCTGGCATGCTGGCACTCAGATTAGTAGTGGAGTAGAGTCTTGGGGTCAGACACATGTGGAACTACTGCAGTGCCTGGGTCCTCAAGCACAGGTGCATCTGTAGGGTCTGTGGCACTGGTATCTAAAGTGCAGGTGTGTGCACATATCCTGTGGAACCAAGGTCTGGGTCTCTGGGGCTCATCTCAGTGACTCAGACAGGGTTGGGGGAGAGATACAGAAGCAGCAGAGGCCCTGAGATGATGCGGTACAGTGGTGGCTTGGGTCCAGGGAGCAGAGTGCAGTAGCAGCTGGGGACAGTGGGTCAAAAGCCCAACTCTGGCCCCAGGGGGCAGTCTCAGAATAGCAGCGGCATGTCCCTGGTGGAGGCCTGTTAAAGCCATGTGTCCGGGACCCGGGGGTGGGGGGCGGACAGTTGCTGAGCAGCAGGAGCTTGACCTCTGTGATGACGGGTCAGAGCTGTGATGTGGGGTGGGGGCAGAAACAGCAACAGACATCCCAGAAATGGTGGGACAGAGTTGTGACTGGGAGCTGAGAGCCGGGTGCAGAGCTGTGGCAGCCCTGGTTTGTATATGGCAAGGCCCTGTGGCATCCGATCTTGGAGAGTGGGGCACAGCAACAACTGGGTTCCCTCGGGGCAGCTCTCACCGCAGTGCCAGCCCCAGGAGCCGATGCAGTGGAGGGCACTCCAGACAGCGCTGGCGAAGACTCTGTAGCAACTGCTGCAGATGTCCACGGCAGGGAGGCTCACTGGGGTTCTCCTGCTCTCCTTTTCCCCATGGGGTGAAAGTCCTTTGAGGGCCTCCTTCCTGGAGCCAAGCTGCTCTGGACTGAGAGATGAGGGGACGCAGCTAAAATGTTCCCTGCACTTTTCTGTGAGGTCATCCTTGGTTTTTGAGCTCTATAGGGTTTTCGCTGCTGCTTTGTTGTAGTCCAGAGCTTTCTCTGTTTTAAGGAAACATAGCTTTCCCTGTTTTTGTCGATTTGTAGTTGATTTATTGTTTTCCTGGGGGAGATGAGTGGGAGCACCTTCTAGCCCTCTATCTTACTCATGCCGCCACCCCGTTTTTAACTGCTCTGTTGAGGCTCTGCCCTCCTCTCCAATGTAATATGCCTTGTATCATATGGGCTTTTTGGGGGGATTTTGATGAGACTAATCATGCCTATTCTGATGAGATGATCTTAAACATCAAGAGTACTGTTTTGGATTTTTGTTGTGGTCTGTTGTTTTTAAAGTATTCAATACTGCTAATTCTTGCAAGGCAGTGCGTATTCTTTTTTTTTTTTTTTTTTTTGGGGGGGTGCGGGGCCCTCTCACTGTTGTGGCCTCTGCCCTTGCGGAGCACAGGCTCCGGACATGCAGGCTCAGCAGCCATGGCTCATGGACCCAGCCGCTCCGCGGCATGTGGGATCCTCCCAGACCGGGGCACGAACCCGCGCCCCCTGCATCGGCAGGCGGTCTCTCAACCACTGCGCCACCAGGGAAGCCTGGAAAATGCTTATTCTTAAGCATTTATGCTGTTTAGTATTCCAGAAAATCAACAGTATTAGGAATATTTTTTTTTCTTTTTTTTTTTTTTTTTTGTGGTACGCGGGCCTCTCACTGTTGTGGCCTCTCCCGTTGCGGAGCACAGGCTCCGGACGCGCAGGCTCAGCGGCCACGGCTCACGGGCCCAGCCGCTCCGCGGCATGTGGGATCTTCCCGGACCGGGGCACGAACCCGTGTCCCCTGCATCGGCAGGTGGACTCCCAACCACTGTGCCACCAGGGAAGCCCAGGAATATTTTATTGTCAGTTTTTGTTTTCTATTAATGATATCATTGTAATATATACTATATACTAGAATGTTAATATTTTAAAATAATTATTATTTACAAACAACTATTTGTTTTTTCCCTAATCATTAGCTATGTTGATTTCTTGCTCACTGTTTTTCACTTATGGTTACATACTGACATACTGGGTTTCTGCTGTATTATTTCAAATCCACAATCTTTAGAACCAGCTGAGGTGTATGTGGGAGCGCTGTATTTTGTCTGTGTTTACTTTGTGTTCTTTTAGATAATATACTTCAAAACACTTGCTGTGAAAAATCTTTTTCCTGAAGTTTTTCTTTTGCCTAAAGATAGACCTGTTTAACCTGCTTCCCAGGGATAGGTTTCTACCTGGATTGAAGTAAAAAACTATGGAATCACTAACATGGTACCTATTAGAAGGGAGACGGTATCTTTGAAGAGTAGTTTAAATGGTCAGTTTTTAAAGACAGGACTGATTGACTTGCTCTCTTTAGTACCTCATAATGAATATTACCCCCAACATGATCATGCAAAACAGAATAATTTGAAGGCAAGGGAGAGCACTGGTCATAAAATTACTGAGGAGACGAGGAAGCAGGGTGGTCACAATCCACGCATGTTTGGCATGGGCTGTGGGTGGAGTCACCGAAGACACTCCCAGCCTCTTGTATGAGCGTGCCTGTGTATGCTGGAAAAGCCTGATAGGAGGTATTGTATTTTGAAGGAAGGCTTTCAGTTTCTAAGCCACTGTGGAGGAGTGTAAGCTCCTTGAGAGCAGGGACTTTGACTTCTGCATCTTTGATCGCACTGTGACATCTACAACGGTGCGTGAGTCCAAAAATGTTCTGCACATAACTGAGTCCGGTGTTAATAAGTGAATGACAGCATTAAATATCCTTTTTCTATTATACTTAGAAGTTTCCTCTTCTGTGCCACAGACCAAACCCGTATTTCAGAACTGCCTGCCCCCACAAACTTCCAAAGCCCATCAACTTACTAAGTTTACTGTGGAGCAGGAGTCAGCAAACTACCAACCCCTGGGCCAGTGTGGCCCACTGCCTATTTTTGTATGGCCTTCGAACTAAGTATAGTTTTTACATTTCTAAATGGTTGAAAAAAATCAAAAGAATAAGTATTGGGTAGCGTGAAAATTATATGGAATTCAACTTTAAGTAAAGTTTTACTGGAACGCAGCTACCATGTTCATTTGTTTGCATGTTATCTCTGACTGCTTTTGTGCTACAATAGTGGAAGTGAGTAGTTGCAGTGGAGGCCACCTAGCCAGCAAGGCTGAGAATATTACTACCTAGCCCTTTGCAGAAAAAGTTCACTTACTCTTACCCCTACCCCTTGATCTAGAGCAATATGTAAGTTCCATCAATAAATAAGTTAACTGTGGTAAATGATCGCCTAGAGCTGGATGTCCAGGTATAATAAGAATCGTACCTGATTTTGAACACTGTGAAAGCACTTTCATCCATGTTTAGCAAGAAGCCTGCAGGCTACACATTATCACCTCCATTTTACAGATGGAAAAATTGAGGTACAGAGAGGTTGACTTGCCAAAGTTTACATAGTGGGAGTTTGAGACTTAGGGAGTCTGCCTTGAGCCTTTGCACTCTACCATTTTGCTATGCCACCTCCTGTTATAGACTTCAGCTCCCTTGATATTCTAAGAACAGATAGGTTGTCCTACATTGTGTGAACATCTTTCTGCAGTTTGGTTTTTTTTTTTTTGGCAGCGCTGCACGGCATGCGGGATCTTAGTTCCCTAACCAGAGATTGAACCGGTGCCTCCTGCAGTGGAAGTGTGGAATCTTAACCACTGGACCACCAGGGAAGTCCGTCCCCCAGCTGCAGTTTAAATTAGACATTTCCAGTGTCTGATTGTACTAAATATTACTTACCAGGAAAGAATTTGAAGTCCATTCTTCGGATGGAACAAATATACAAAATACTGTTCACAGATGACAAGCTTGGAAGGCTTGTTGGGGATGAGGGTCAGTGAGGAAGGGAAAGGATTTATGTTTATAATTTTTCCCATTATTCTGGAGGCAAAGACTATAATGAGTCTGTAATGAGACATAGTGGTCAGAGGGCTTAAGCTTGGCTGATGAGGGGGCTGAAGGTGGAGGTGGTGGTTTTATGGATTCTGTGTCAAGACTTGTGTAAGAGGCTGATGATTCTGAGGCTTTAAGCTAGATCTGCTTTTGGACTGCTAAATGAGTATTCTCAAGGAAATTTTCCTTAGATTTCTTTAGAATGAATGCTAGTAAATCATTATGTCATATAGTATGATTCCTTAGGGTCATTAATTCATGCAGTATGATTCTTTAGGGTGAATACCAATAAATCAGAAAGTCACGTAGTATGATCACTACCAGTTTAGAATACTCATTCTTTTTTCCCCTGTTGAACAAGAGGACGTGGGAGAAAGCATACGATTTCCCATAGAGCTGGTGATGGCAGATGAGTTGGAGGTTGGACTCTCCCCTTCACGTGTCCATTCTTGCTTGTTGACCCTGCTCCTTCGAACATCAGGCTGCTTTCCCTTTGGATTTGTTTTTGTCAGTGGGACCATGATTATCACAGTCACATAGGCTTGAAACCTTGGAGTTACTTGTGGTTCCCTCTCCCCTTTTAGCAAATTGTCGTTTGATTATTTTCCAGTCACAATATCCTTACCCCAGTCTCTGCTTCCATCCTAGTTCCCCAGACTGTTGCTAAAATTTAACTGACTCTTCTCTCTTCCTACATTCTGCTGTCATAAAAAAAGCTCTCTAAAATGTCTCACGGTGATCTCAGAAACCTTCACATTTCTCATGAGATAAGAGCCAGCTCTTCGTTGGCATTTAAGACCCTCCACAGTCTGGTTTCTAGCTACCTTCCAATTTTTATAGCAGCCATCTGTTCTGGGCTAATCACTGTTCCCATCATTGTGATACCTGCATCACACGTACACCATCCTACTTCTTTTTTTTTGAATTTTATTGTTTTTTTTATACAGCAGATTCTTATTAGTTATCCATGTTATACATATTAGTGTATATATGTCTATCCCAATCTCCCAATTCATCACACCACCACCCGTCCCCCACTACTTTCCCCCCTTGGTGTCCATACGTTTGTTCTCTACATCTGTGGCTCTATTTCTGCCCTGCAAACCAGTTCATCTGTACCATTTTTCTAGGTTCCACATATATGCGTTAATATACAATATTTGTTTTTCTCTTTCTGACTTACTTCACTCTGTATGACAGTCTCTAGATCCATCCACATCTCTACACATGACCCAATTTCATTCCTTTTTATGGCTGAGTAATATTCCATTGTATATATGTACCACATCTTCTTTACCCATTCGTCTGTCGATGGGCATTTAGGTTGCTTCCATGACCTGTATTGTAAATAGTGCTGCAATGAACATTGGGGTGCATGTGTCATTTTAAATTTTATTTATTTATTTATTTATTTATTTATGGCTGTGTCGGGTCTTCGTTTCTGTGCGAGGGCTTTCTCAGTTGCAGTGAGCGGGGGCCACTCTTCATCACGGTGCACGGGCCCCTCACTGTCGCGGCCTCATTTGTTGCGGAGCACAAGCTCCAGATACGCAGGCTCAGTAGTTGTGGCTCACGGCCCTAGTGCTCCGTGACATGTGGGATCTTCCCAGGCCATGGCTCGAACCCGTGTCCCCTGCATTGGCGGGCAGATTCTCAACCACTGCGCCACCAAGGAAGCCTGCATGTGTCGTTTTGAATTATGGTTTTCTCTGGGTATATGCCCAGTAGTGGGATTGCTGGGTCATATGGTAATTCTATTTTTAGTTTTTTAAGGAACCTCCATACTGTTCTCCATAGTGGCTGTATCAATTTACATTCCCACCGGCAGTGCAAGAGGGTTCCCTTTTCTCCACACCCTCTCCAGCATTTGTTGTTTGTAGATTTTCTGATGATGCCCATTCTAACTGGTGTGAGGTGATACCTCATTATAGTTTTGATTTGCATTTCTTGAATAATTAGTGATGTTGAGCAGCTTTTCATGTGCTTCTTGGCCATCTGTATGTCTTCTTTGGAGAAATTTAGGTCTTCTGCCCATTTTTGAATTGGGTTGTCTGTTTTTTTAATATTGAGCTGCATGAGCTGTTTATATATTTTTGAGATTAATCCTTTGTCCATTGATTCGTTTGCAAATATTTTGTCCCATTCTGAGGGTTACACTGTCCTATTTCTGCCCCCACCAAATTAGCCCATCAATCTTGTTCTCTTGATTCTGTTTTTTTGTTGTTGTTTTTTTTAAGACCTAATTTGATTCCAGCCCTCTCCTTCCCAGACCACCCTGACCTTTGGCAATAACTCCGTCTATTCGTTCATTTCAGTTTCATCATAGCCATTGGACCCTTAATTTGTGCTACACAGATTCATATTTATCTCAGTGTTTTTTCTGTTTCATAAGGGATGCTCAGTTGAAAAGAATTAGTGGTGGTAAAATATATTCCATGAAATCAGTACCTTTTCCTGAAACTGCAAAGAGAGTTTAAGTCTTGACTAGTCTCTGGTCAAGAACGAGTTATTGCTTGGGCAGAGTTATGGATAAGAGCTGTTCCCTTTCCTCTTACAGTGTGCCATAAATCAGTTTTTAGGGCCTTTGACTCAATAGCAGGAATGTTTAATCCCTCTGTATGCTTGGCTTTCTCTCTAGATGCCAGGAAAAGCAAACAAATGCTAAGCTCTCCTTCTTAGTTGCTCACTCTATGCACTGGTGATAAAAAATCTGCTCCAAATATCCTTGGCCTTGAAAAGGTCATTGCTAACCTTTTCCGTCTAGAACAGTGATTTGCAAACTTTTTTGCACAAGTACTCCCTAATAGTTTTTTAGAAATCGTCTTAAAAGGAAGCTGTTCCTTTGTACATTTAAAGCTGTTCCTAAGTTTAAATACTGGCAAAGGATAGAATTTCCAGCATAGTATAAATATTGACATTTTAAAACAAAACATTGCTCTTTCACATATACCCAACGGAGGCAAAATATCATAGAAATTTAATACCATCAACCATATAAAAGATACATAAAGATATTGAAAATTTTACATCTTTCCTTTTTCTCCTTGAACTTGTATTTCATTGCGATTTCCCCACAGAATTTTATCCTAATATAATACAACATAATGCCTAGATGGGATACAAAAAATCTAATTGTGAAAATGCAGGGTCATGTTATTGAAATTATAATGAAAGAAAAAAAGTATGTTTTAGTCTGTATTGTCACACAGAGGACAAAAGTAAAAGTAGTGAAATTTATTGTACTAACTGACGGACCATTCACTGAACTGAGCAAGTCCCCAGTGATCACAAGGCAGTCACTTTCTTTTGCGGGGAGGGCCTGCAGTGCACGGCATGCAGAATCTTAGTTCCCCGACCGGTGATTGAACCCAGTCCCTTGGCAGTGAAAGTGTGGCGTCCTCACCACTGGACCGCCAGGGAATTCTTGGCAGTCGCTTTCTGACCACCACCAGCACATGCCTTCCCTGGAGAAGCTTAAACGTTTGGGAATAGGGGCCTGGACTGGAGGATGGGGCCAAGTCCATTAGATCAGATTCTCATATTCTTCGAGTTCGTTGACATACGATTTTACTATATATTTTTACGCCCCAAAGTAATATTGATCATACTGTCATACATCTTTGACAAAAAAAAGTATGTAAATTAACATTCTAAAATTTATTTATTGTGACCTTAAGGCTGTGCTAAATTTCTTCTATACTGAGTTGTTAAAATTATTTTACATAATTGATCAAAACATATTTAAAATTTTGATACTTTTTAATAATGAAATGTGAAATTGTTGAAAGTCCTCTTTTTTTTTGCGGTACGCGGGCCTCTCACTGTTGTGGCCTCTCCCGTTGCAGAGCACAGGCTCCGGACACCCAGGGTCAGCGGCCATGGCTCACGGGCCCAGCTGCTCCACGACATGTGGGATCATCCCGGACCGGGTCACGAACCCATGTCCCCTGCCATCGGCAGGCGGACTCTCAACCACTGCGCCACCAGGGAAGCCCTGAAAGTCCTCTTTTAATGAGAGTAATTTTCTGATTAGTTTATCCCTGGATAAATGTGACATTGCTAGAATGAAAGAGGGCTGAATGTCAGTTCTGTTTCTGTCTTTCATTTCTATGTAAATGCTGAACAACAGCCCCTAAATAAAGAAATGGGTGTGGAAGTAGCTTTATTGAAACCATTTTACTCAGTTCTTTAAATTCCATGCCAAAGATCACATTGTGTTTTTAATCATCCTTCAGCTGACAATATGATTAGTTTATTGTTCTTTTTTTGTTGAAAACAGAGAATTGGTAGCTCTGACTTTTAGAATTGTTTGTTACTTAGAGTTATTCATTCTCAAATTTGGGGGCATAAACCCAAACAGCTTTACCAAGACTATCAAATGATTATTAATCATACCCATTACTCTTTCACTTAGAAAAACTTCATTTAATCCTGCTGGAAAATCCAACCTGTTACTTTCAAAACACCTTTTCAGAAATATTTTTTGATACAATTAGGGCTTTAAATATAGTTTTACCATAATATATATTTCATTAAGTATATAATTCATTCAAAACCTTTGAGCCGCAGGTTTAATCATTCAATTTATGTTAAATGTCTACCATATAATGAAATCAAGTCAAATATCCACCATTTCATCATTAAATCAGATAACCAAATCATATTTCCTTTCTGTCAGAAAAAGTCTGACTTGACAGTTCAAATGTGTTAAAGAATTTTGAAGAATATTATAAAACTTGTTAAAACCATCACAGAACACCTTTTGTAAGAGATACTAAAAGCAGTCAAGGTGTAAAATCCATAAACTTCACATATATTTTTTTAAAAATGATGTAACTCAATATACAATTTCTCATTATTTAACTTTTAACAAGTCACAATCCTCTATTAGCTAAAATTATAAGTTATTAGGAAGGAAGTAGGTTGACAAGGCAAGATAATCTTTCAATAAAGGTATGTGCATATATTGAACTAGTGTGTTTGGCTTTTGGTAGAATTAGGAATCAAAAAATAACGATAATTTTATTAGGATCAGATTTTTCTATAGAATGTTCTATAGGGTACTAAAAACTAGCTGGTGTGGCAGCTAGAATCTAATTTATTTTCTGTTACTAGGTGGTGGGAAATAATCATTTCATAAAATTCAATAAATTGAGATTTGACTATTTAGAATATGTATTTCATGATATGATCATGAAAAGTTTTGTCTGTAGGTTTTATTCAACGCATCATGAAAATTCTGGTAGTCCTGAAAAATATCCCAAGTTATAATTAAAATAGTCAGCATTACTAAACTATTCCTGTTTTTCTGTTCAAAGGTACTTTTTTAGGGGGTCAGTGATTGTTCTAAGGATGAATATTTTAAATAGTAAAGTACTCATGAGAAAAGCTGTTTGTGGCATTCAATGTCTCTTACAGGTACTTCTTGCTTTGCTGGTAGGGTTTCCATCAAGAGTGATCTATTTCTTCCTTGGCATGAATCTGGAAATGGAAGTAGCCAACTTGTTAAAGAAAAATCAGCATTACTTCCATAGTACCCCACTTTACCACGTATCCAAATTTTGAACATCTTAACAATTCCCCAAGTATCTCGTCTCTAAATCTCCCTTAACAGAAATATAGAACAGGGAACATTAGGCAGCCCCAAGGACTGACACTAGTGGACCCTGAAGCCCTGAATGCCTCAGGGCAGTGCAACCTAGCGTGAGATGGGAAGGTGAGTAGTGTGCCTTTAGTGTATAGAATGGAAGAAACTTTGTGGACACAGTATTTTGTTGTGTTTTAGATTGCTCAGTTTGAGGGAAAGTTGTGTACGAAAGGTAAAGATGTGGAGGAAGTTCCCTTTAAAATTACCCTTTTGCTCAGGGATCCCTTGAAAGGTTTTGAGGGCCCCTCATGGGGTTAGACATACCCCATATGAACACTCTGGTCCAGAGTGTTGAAGATTTCTGTTCTTATTTCCATATGTTCATAAAATGTTTTCATCAGTGACATTGTGCTTTTTTTTTTTTTTGAGTTCCCATTTGATGAAAGTTCTTATTTAGGACTTCCTTAGTGAGCACTGAGAAAACTGGGTTAGTCTTTCATAGGGGAGTGTAAAACAAACTAACCTGCCCCTTCCTCATTACTGCCATAAAGCTTATCCTTCAACCGGCCAACACCAAGCCTTTTGAGTTCCCTTTATCAGATAATGTCAGGAACACCTGGGTTATAGCATTCTTTCCACCTAAGTCTAGTGCTTATTCAGTCCGGAGCTGTGTTGAAACTGCATACACACAAGGCATAATGTTAAGAAACAGTTTTCAGTGCAGACAGCTGAAACGCGATCACTCACTCTGCTGAGTGTTTTGGTGATTACACTGCCCTTCTGCTCGCTTGCTTAAAATGTGTAAAGAGCACTGCGGGGAACAATGGCCGTGACTTTTGTTCATTCTCTGTGTATAGTGAGAAAAATGTGGCAACTCCAAATAGTAACTTAATGATGATTCAGGAAAGACAGGTAAAATAAAATAAATAAACCTTAAGTCATAAAACTTGCATTAAATCCTACATTCTTTATACAGGCAACTTCCTTGTGTTCTACCAATAGTGTTTGCGGAGGAGAGAAGGAAGGGGAGCTTTTAAAAAGTGAATCTAGTAAAAGTCCAACTAATAATTTCAAACATTCTTATAAGGGATTTTTTGCACAAATATTTGGATTTAATGGTGCACAATAAGAACCTTATGCTGTTTTAGAAAACACAGTTCTTTATTTTTGAGAAAGTTTATTAATCCATTCAAAGACCACACTCTTAAAAGACTTTTTATGGGCTTACTGAGTAAAGTCATTTATTCCAAGGCTCTATTTGACTGTCAGGATTGGGATGAAAATTTCCTACTTTTTTTTTTTTAATTAATTTATTTATTTTTGGCTGCGTTGGGTCTTTGTTGCTGTGCGTGGGCTTTCTCTAGTTGTGGCAAGCGGGGACTACTCTTCACTGTGGTGCGCGGGCTTCTCATTGAGGTGGCTACTCCTGTTGCGGAGCACGGGCTCTAGGCGCGTGGGCTCAGTAGTTGTGGCTCGTGGGCTCTAGAGTGCGGGCTCAGTAGTTGTGGCTCGTGGGCTCTAGAGCGCAGGCTCAGTAGTTGTGGCGCACGGGCTTAGTTGCTTCACAGCATTGTGGGATCTTCCCGGACCAGGGCTTGAACCTGTGTGCCTTGCATTGGCAGGTGGATTCTTAACCACTGCACCACTAAGAAAGTCCCAAAATTTCCTACTTTTGTCCAGGGTAGAAGGAAATAGAATAAGATAAGTATTAGGAATTGCTCAAGGCTTAGAGGATTCTCTGTACAAAGAAGAGGAAGGACTTGGGAACTGGGTACCAGAGTGCCTCATCCAGTGTGTGTCTCCCTAAGCTTGTGTCCGTGGTCCTTGCCTTGCTTTATTTTCTGCCTGGGGTGCACAAGATTTTATCACCTTCCTGTAAAAGGTTCTAAAAAATCTAGGGCCCTGACCTCTCTTGAGTTCTATAAGTTCTTCATGAGTGTCACCAGCATCTTTAGTTTAATACATTAAAAAAAAACAAAACACGTGGCTATTCCCCACCCCCCACCCCAGCCTGTTCTTCTGCCATCTGCTCATTACTCATTCAGAATCTGTGGCAAAACTGCTAGTTTCCTGTTCTTTGGGCTTAAGGGTTGCTTCATTCATCACAGTGCAGGCCTGCTTTGGCTTTCTGCTCTTGGAGGAAGCCTAGATGTGATCACCCTTTGCATCTAGAATGAAAAGTTTGCTAACAAAGCTGGAGGGAAGTGCTGTGCTTTTAGGAGGCGATGCCTGAGCCTGCTCCAATCAGCCCCCACTCCATTGCTCCCAGGTGTGGTGTTACCTGTCTGCCCAGAGCCTCTGTCATCCCTGCAAGGCTCTGCAGCCCCTGGAGAGAAATGGCTTGGCCCCTGCCTCCTTGCAGTCTGCCTTTCATCTCTTCCATTGGAATAGGTAGGGTTTGCCTCTGCTTTTACTCTAAGTGCATCAATTTAGGTTTCTGGCCTTTGAGCCATGCTTGGGTGTGGAGGGGGTGCATAATTCGAATTTCTTTTTAAAATCGTCTTTGTATTTCTCTGCTTATAATTGATGTCAGTCATTTATGATATCCCATAGAGCTTCTTAAAAATCCCCCCTTTAAGACAAGTGGTCAGTGCTTTCTTGTGTGAGCTGTCAGGTAGGTAGATGGTATATTTGGGAAACTGTGAATGTGGTGCCCTCCCCCCATGCCCAGTTCCAGACCTGGCATGTGTGACTCTTGTGACTCAGTGATGAATCCTCTGAGATTCATCACTGGCCCCATCACCCTGTCTTGATACAGTACGTGCACATTTTCAGACACTACCATGTAGGGCCCCACCTAAAACAAACAGCACCATGGAAGTAGGGCTTCCTTGGAGTTCAAGAATGCTTTATGAAAAATGAAGACAACCGTAGAGGATTCTTTCTCTCAGCCATGGTAAGTAGCTGGGATGCAAATAGGCCTAGGCTCACATTCTGTTGGAAACTTTTAAAAAGACATTTCTTGGGAGTTCCCTGCCGGTCCAGTGGTGAAGACTCCACGCTTCCACTGCAGGGGGTGTGGGTGAGGGAACTAAGATCCTGCATGCTGCATGGCATGGCATGGCGGAAAAGAAAGACACTTCTAGGAAGTCATTCCACGCTTGGCAATTGGTAAGAGAAGGTTAGGCACTTCTTTTTTTGAGTTCAGGTCATGACATCCCATCCATAATTATATATGGATATATATATATAATTATGGATATATAATTATACCCATAACTAATAAGTATAATTATAACAATATGATTATACTTATTGAATATTTCATTTTAATTGGGACATTAAGGCATACACAGGGAAAGATAGCTGACTGTAAAGCGGGTTTCTCAAGTCGTCTCAAGTGCAGCCTGGTGTTTGAGAGCATAAGGATCTGGAGTCAGATCTGGGTCTTTGTCTTTGTCCTGACACTGGTGGTGTGGCCGAGGCAGGTTACTGAACCGTTCTGACTCTCGGTTTTCCGTATAAAGCTTTCTTTGTAGGCCTGTTGCAAGAGTTAAATGAGGTAATGTCTGAATCATGCCTAGTGAATTATGGCCGATGTAGCTAGAGTATTGTAGAGTAAAACACAAATAAAACATCTGCAAAATTCATCATGGTGTTAAAGGGTAATCCTGACTGGCCCGGCATAATGGATGCAGGCCTACAGGTCACCTTATTTTCCATGATTAAGAGATGAGTGATCCCAGAGCCTGGAATAATACTGAGATTGCTGGCAAAAGCAAAATGGCTCTGACTGTGGGAATAAGGGGGATGTGAGGGACAGAAGGAAAGCCAGCGGCCAGATTAGCAGACACATCACTACCTCAGTTCAGTAGAAGGACAGTTCCCACCAACCCCCATACAAGTAGATTTATTTACTGAAGTGCCAGCTACCCATCATCAAGTGGAGGTGATGGAGACGTAAAATGATTAAATCCATGTGGTTGAGGTACACAGAGGATAGTATAAGGGCAGAAGTCAAGATAAACGGACTAGTGAGTCAGAGAGCGCTTCTTCTAAGTGGGAACACAAGTGAAGTCTTAAAGAACAAACCAATAGACGTTAGAAGAGGTAATATTACCAAGCAGCAGAAACAGTATGTGTAAGAAAGAAAGGTGTGGGAACGTAAAACACAACTTGATTCTTTAAGATGGTGTTTCCCAGTGGAGTTCCATTTTTCTTTAGTATGACCTAGGGTCTAAACCTGTTTTGGACTCTTACACTGACCTGCATCACCTGCTTGGCTAACATGAAGGCAGCTTTCACTCGGTAAGAAGTGTTCTTGAAACCTTGTCTAAAAGTCCTGACCATGAAGCCTTTAAGAATAGTGATGTTAGATCCAGCTCTGAGCTGGTGTCTCAGATTTCCACTAGACTGGTTCTACAAGTGTTCTGTGGCTCAGGGAGTTCCCCACCCCACTCACGTATATTTGCACTGAAATGAATCGCTCACTCAAGCCCTACAGTAATAGCCTCCACAAATAGTAGACAGCTTAAAAGGCAGTCTCTTGTTAGATCTTAGTGGAAAGATTAATGGATGCCAGAGTCTTGCGTTTCAGTGACTCTCAAATATAATTTATCATCAGAATTACTTGAGGAATTTTTAATGCAGAGTTTCAGCTCCTACTCAAGAGATTCTAGGATGGAGCCTGGGTCTGTATTAAAGCAAAAGAAATCTCCCACAAGTGACTCGAATCAGCAGCCAGATCTGAGAACCTTGGTTGAGAAAACGGCCACTGGGCTAACTGTCCAGTGACTGCTGCTGATGGAATCTGGCCAGTCAGGTTCTTCCTGAGAATGTATACCGAAAGACACTAGTCATGCTCTTGAGGGGAAGTGGTGGTGCTGCCCTCTGAGTGGTAGCAACATTTCTCGGTGTAGGTGGAGGCAAGAGAAGCCAGTGAGCAGAGACACACAAAAGCAGCTCATATGCAAAGCTTCGTAGATGAGACATTGCAGACGTGTCCTGGCAGCTTTCCAGTCCCCTGTCCCTTCCTGAAGCCTGGCCACACTCCTTTCTTTGCTTCCCTGAGATGTTCCTTTATGCTTATAATAAATTCTCCTCTATGGCTAAAGCCCACACAAGTTGTTTTTGTTACTTGCAATTAAAGAGCCCAACAACTAGGAGTCTAAAATAGTTTCTCTAAAGAGCAGTCAAGAAATCAATCCCTTCCTTCCTCCCTTCCTTCCTTCCTTCCTTCCTTCCTTCCTTCCTTCCTTCCTTCCTTCCTTCCTT
>NW_021703773.1:13088192-13129223 GCF_005190385.1 Monodon monoceros | reverse complement strand
CTTCCTTCCTTCCTTCCTTCCTTCCTTCCTTCCTTCCTTCCTTCCTTTCTTTTGAAGTATAGTTGATTCACAATGTTGTGTTAGTTTCAGATGTACAGCAGAGTGATTCAGTTATATATATATTTTTTTCAGATTCTTTTCCATTATAGGGTATTACAAGATATTGAATACAGTACCCTATGCTCTACAGTAGGTTCTTGTTGTTTGTCTGTTTTATATATAGTAGTGAGTATCCGTTAAACTCCTACTTTATCCCTCCCCCAAGCATACACTTTAAACATGCTCAGGTACAGAATATCAGCCTTCTTTCCAAACAAGTCTGGAAATGGGCTCAGGGGAGGAAAAAAACCAAACCACTCTTACTATTGCGTGGTTTATTTAGCTGTTAACTTGGGACAAGTAGTACTCCTTTATGAAAAAAAAGAAAAAGAGGCTATATTGATAGGAGAAAATGACAGAAAGCGATGGAAGCCACACATGAACCAGCAGGGTCCAGACGGCCCTCCAGAAGGGAAAAGGGGACTACAGCCAGTTTTGTGCATGGACGATATCTGAGGCCAAGCCAGCCTCCATTACGCTAATCCAAATCTGTACCTTCTGCCTCATCCTCTCTGAGTCAGACCAAGGCTGGCAGAGGTCCCTGAACCAGGCCGGGATGTTTGACCCATGGGGTTGAAAACAATCAACACTGTCCAAGAATCAAATAGAGCACAGCTGTTCTCAGTTGGGATAACAGGCAAACTACTCTTTCCCAAAGGGAGCATCCTTGCCAAGCCAGGATGCCCGCAGGGTCTTTCTGCACAGGGTGCTTAAATACTCTCCTACTCTGGAACAGGAAATGGTTCAAGCCTCCTAGCCACCACCACACAACTAAAAACCAAGCAGAGACATCCAGCCAGCCAGGGGATCGGGGTTTTAGAGCAGCGTCTCTTGGGTGGGTCAGTGGGCTAAGTTAGTGGCTGCCTATTCCACTAATGAACTTGAGGCTACAGAGGACACTTGGGCCAAGCAGCCCTACTCTGCTGGCTCTTCTGGCCACAGAGCTGTCCCTGAATCCAGCCAGCCGGATCCTGCCACCAGAAGAGAGATTGGAAATGGACCACAGCAGTTCTAAGGCAGGAAAAGCCACCCCAAACAGTGAAATTGGGTCTGTAATGTCATTACGTTCCATACTAGTGGTTTTCAGATTATTTCCTAGAACCCCTAAGGGTTTGCAGACCCCTGGAAGAGAGAGTGAGGTCTGAGTCTCTCCCAACCCCTGGCATCCAAAAGCAGTTCCACCTTTATTCATTGGACTTGCCATCATTTGGTTGGAAGAATGGACACTTAACTAATAATACTAACAGCTCATACTGGGCGTGGAGGTGCATGAGGAACTGCAGGCACACACGCCAGACACTGTGCTTGGTGTTTTAGATGCCTTAACTTGTGCCTTCAAACAATTCTATCGTTATCTCCAGAGCACAATTGAGAAAACAGAAGTCAAGTATCTTGTCCAAAGTCACAAAGCTAGTATATGGGAAAGGCAGGAGTTGAATTCTGCTCCCTCTGACCCTGGAGCCTCACTGTTATTGGTCTCTGGAAAGGACCAAAGGGAAAACCAACGGAGGGAGGAAAATAGTGTGTCAGCCTTTCACTAAAGCCATCTTGCCTGCACGTCAGAACCATCTGGGAAGACTTAAAGATTACCGACTCCAGGCGCACGCCTCCGGAGATACTGATTTCCTGGATCAGGGGAGCAGCCCGGGCTTAGGGATTTGTGTTTTAAAGATTGAGAGCCATTGCATTAGAGAAACAGTGACAGGAATTCAATAATTAAGATTACATGTCAACACTGATTTGAGGGTGTCAAAGATAGGAATTTCCCTCATGGCAAAAACTGACGGTGTAAAAAATGTCCTTTCAGAAAGAGAAAGAAACACGGCAGGCTCCTCTTTCTCCCCCACTGCTCAGCTATGAACTTGAGAGCCTGTGGCGGTCTCTACTTCAGTGGGTCTGCATGGAGAGCAGCTAACGTGTAGGGGAGAGAGAAAGGATGCAGGAAAACTATAAACTGGGAATCAGGGCCCACTGTCTGTCATTCCGAATGCTATGTACCCAGTCCAGGACTGCGATTGGCGAGTGAGGTGCTCACCCTGGGCACAAATTTAAGGCGACTCAAAAACCCAAACTCAGTCATCAAGATAAATACTATTTTAGTGCCATATTAAAAAAATAAAAACTAATGCAAAAAACACCCACAGTGAACAGAATGTCAAGGATTTAAATATAGACTGGATCCGACAGGGCTGGGGTGAGGGGAGTGGCGTGAGTGGTGCAAGTGTAGGCTTGGATCTTCTGAGTTTGTTTGTTTGTTTTTATTTGGCCACACTGTGCAGCATGCGGGGTCTTAGTTTCCCAACCGCGGATCTAACCTGTGCCCCCTGCAGTGGAAGCGCAGAGTCTTAACCACTGGACTGCCAGGGAAGTCCCATGGATATTTTGGCATTAATTTTGATTTTTAAAAATATTGCATGAAAGTATTACTTTCCTTAAATTTTGTGGCCCCATCGTTTACTCAAGAAGAGTAAACAACTTCTTTTTGGCTTGTTCAGATCCTTCTGAATTGAGGGAGGGAAATAACACAGAAGCATCAGAACGTTAGCCTCCTGGAGGCCTGATGCGATTTCCTGCATCGAAGTGAAGATGTCAACAGAAAAATGACCCTCGGGTGAGAGAGAGAGAGAGAGAGGAAAACCATGCACAGAGAAGGTAGGGAGAGGGTGAGCTGAGTGCAGGATCAGCCCTTGTCACTAGGGGCAGCCTTGGAGGCCCTATCTGTTGATTCTTGAGGCTGGGATGCATTCTAGACCCGAACACACAATTCCCCGTCATAAGGCTCCTTACTGTTCCCTTGGTAAGTAAACCCATTTAACCTTCATTTCCCCTTATCTGTAAAGTAGAGCCAATAATATACATTCCTCACAGGGATGTTTTAAGGAGAGATGACATCATATATGAAAATGGCTTCAGACGCTGCCTGGTACATTCTAAGTGCTAAAAACATGGCATTTATTATTGTATGATGATTCCATTTCTAAGTCTGTTCTAGAAGCTCTACCTTCTTATCTCAGCCCACTTTTGGAACATTTCACTGCTCACTGATAACTCACCAGAGGGTGGGCCAAATCAGTCAGTTTTGTTGTTTATAAATCTGGGAATTTGTCACTAAAATAGGTCAGGATTAGAGAAGAGTTGGAGAAGCCTGGGTTCTAG
Organism: Monodon monoceros; assembly: GCF_005190385.1. NCBI lineage: Eukaryota > Metazoa > Chordata > Mammalia > Artiodactyla > Monodontidae > Monodon > Monodon monoceros. Next base: position 13,125,968 of record NW_021703773.1, on the reverse strand, counting down.
TCTCAGGTTTAGGACTTGTTAGCCGTGTAAGTTAGCTCTGTCGCTTCACATTTCTGGGCCTCTTTATTTCTTCCTTATGAAATGAGAATAAAAATGTTAGTATCTTTCTTGTTGTTCTCCTGTTGTGGGATCAAAGAGAAAATGGTGCAAAAGCGACTCAGATGCCCACTCAGAGTTGCCCACTCAGATGGAAATATGCTTTGTTAAGGTCTAATTCTTGAAGTGGGCTCATTTCTTTGAACTAGTTCACCTGGTTCTGATACTGAACTTCAGTAATCCTTGGAAGTAGATTCTTTATTCAGGACTTTAAAATGATAGCAGAAAGGATTGATTGAGAGTAACAAAATTTGGACCCTGGAATGAACTACTTACTATTTGCCAAATTCTTATTCTAAGTAGAGAGAACAGACATTAGTTCTGGCCTTAACTATATTACTTTCCCATAGGGAACTGGGGAAATGTTTTCCTCCTCATCCTAGAAGTACAACTACTTCTTTTGCTGTCTTGAGTTTGTATGTTTTGATCTTCTTAAAAGTCCCATGTAGTTACATATTCTTCATGAGTATGTGTTTGAAGGACCACTTCTTTTTCTCAAAGCTCATGCACGAATTCATGAGAATTTTCAATAATTTGACTGTAGGTGCTTATAATTCAAACTTTAACTTGAAATGGGAGAGTCATGTTCCAGCCATCATTAGAGAATGAGTGCAGGGCATTGACTGAAAGCACGGGCTCTGATGTCATGCAGTGCCACCGAGGAAGTGGCCTTCCTCTGTTAAATGGGGCACAATAGCCTTGATCTCATAGGGTTGTAGGGAGAAGTGTAAGAATGGGTGTTTATAAAGTGCCTAGCGAATAGTAACCACTCAATAAATGTTAACCGGTATTGTGTTGACCCTGTTCATGTTAGCTGTCACACTGGTCTGTGCAATTCTGAAGCTTGAAACTTGTTCTATGGGGCAATTTCTATGAATCCCAATTACTGCTCCCTATCACACTTCCTGGCAATGTTTTTGTCTCTATTTCTTTGTTGTCTTCTTCTCTTTGCAGTGGCAATGGAAAGGCTTATATAGAAAGACTGATTCCAGGAGGTCTTTCTCCCTCCTGTTGCTGCTTGTAACAAATTACTATTCAATACAACTTAGTGGCTAAAAACAATATAAATTCACAGTTGTGGAGGTCAGAAGTCCAAAATGGGTCTCATGGGCTAAATTCAAGGTGTTGGCAGTGTTGTCTTTCTTCTGGAGGCTCTACAGGAGAATCCGTTTTCTTGGTTCAAAAAGAGAATTTCCGGGGCTTCCCTGGTGGCGCAGTGGTTAAGAATCTGCCTGCCAATGCAGGGGACATGGGTTCGAGCCCTGGTCTGGGAAGATCCCACATGCTGCGGAGCAACTAAGCCCGTGCACCACAACTACTGAGCCTGCGCTCTAGAGCCCGTGAGCCACAACTACTGAAGCCCAAGTGCTATAACAACTGAGCCCGTGTGCCACAACTACTGAAGCTTGTGTGCCTAGAGCCCGTGCTCTGCAGCAAGAGAAGCCACCACAATGAGAAGCCCGTACACCACAACAAAGAGTAGCCCCCGCCCGCCGCAACTAGAGAAAGCCCACACGCAGCAACGAAGACCCAACGCAGACAAAAATAAATAAATAAATTTATGGAAGAAAAAAAAGAGAATTTCCAAATGACCCATAAACATATGAAAAGGTCCTCAGCCACATTAGTAATAAAGGAACATGAAATTTGAAAATGCAGTGTCTGTCAACAATAAAATAGATGACTAAATTGTGATCTAATCATGTAACGGCTTACTATACAGGTGTGAAAATGAATGAACTGCGAATATATACAATAACATGGACTGCATATATATGCCCAAATGTAACATTGAGTGAAATTAGACAGTCACAAAAGACTACATAGTGCATGATTTTATTTAGGTGAAGTTAAAAGGAGAAATGCCACACTAAACCATAGTGTTGAAAGATGAGCTCTTAGGTAGTAGGAATAGAAAGAGAAACAAAGCAGTCAGAATAATAAGGGAGGGGTAGTGGGGAGAGGGGATGATGCTGAAATCCGGCCTCTGTACACCGGTACCAAATTGAATCTCGGAGACAGAGTTTTGGGTGAAGTGGAAAAGAATAACTTTATTGCTTTGCCAGGCAAAGGGGGCCACAGTGGGCTAATGCCCTCAGAACTGTGTGTCCTGACCTGGAGGGAGTAGTGAGGACTTTTATCATAATGGTTCAAAGAGGCTGTGTGATCAGCTTGTGGACATTCTTCTGATTGGTTGGTGGTGAGGTAATTGGGAGTTGGCATCAACCTTCTGGTTCCAGCCGGTCTGGGGTCTATGTGCTTGTGGGCAGCACAGCATTAATTTCTCCCACCTGATGGGGGTTTCAGTAACTGCAAAAGAGCTCAAAGATATTGTTATATGTTTCCCTTGAGGGGGAGCCAGGACCCTGCCCCAAGGCTGCACTATTGTTTCTTGACCGCTCCTCCCTTGTCTCCATATCCCCTCTCTTCCCTGATTAGCAACTGTTTGAACCTACCCATTGGAACCAGGGAAGGGCATGGAAGCTGAATGAAGCCTATTTCCTGTAATCAAGAAATGGGGGACACAGGCTTTTGTGCCCAGAAGCCCCACAGGGTCTGCTCGGTTTCAGGGATGTGTGGTGTTTGGCAGGAGGACGAAAGGGCTTTGGGGGTGCTGGCAATGCCTGTGTATTGACCTGGGTGGTGGTTGTGTGGGTATTTATCTTGAGATAACCATTGTACTGTATGTTTTTGCTTTGTACACTCCTTTGTTTTTGTATGTTCTACTTTACAATTAAAAAGTTAAACAAAAACAAAACACCAAGATGGTTCAAGACAAAAAGGGAAATCAGAACTCATTTGGAGGCATCCAGGAGCCTAGGATGATACAGGAACAATTCAGCACTAAATTTAACTTATGGTTTGCAGGGGCCAATGCAGAGAGGAAAACATGTACCACGTAGTTCACATTGTCTGATAAAAATTAGCACGCATGTTTGCCTGGAGAGGCGAATCTTTCTCTGGCTCTAAACTGTGGGCAGAATTTTGGACTCGTTGTATAAGAAGTAAGAACAATGAATTCAGTGGCAGATTTTCGAAGAATACAAGATGTTCTTTAAATGGTTATTTCCTATCTGAATTCTTGATAAAAGCTGAGTGCGCGACATTCAATTATAACTTAGGGAAGGCATTTCTCAGGGACTCTAAGTTGACGCAGTCCTGTGGTTTTCTAGGGCAAGGACAGACCTCTGCGGTAGGAGCTCAGAAAGAATTCCAGCTGTTTCTTGACTGCAGCCTTCGGGACTCTTTTGCATGTACGCTCACAGAGAGGTGGCCGTACCCATCAGCGTCCCAGGCCGATCACTCTTTGTGAAGGGTTTCCTCCAACCCTTATCCTAGCCCTGGTTTTCTCCCAAGGCTCTGTTGGCTCTCTCTTCCTTGACCTTGACCTCGACTTGGCCTTGTAGAGGCCACAGCTCCTCTACTGCTGAGCATGCCTGACTCCCCAGCTTAGGGTTGGGGCTGCTAAGAATTCCTAAGAGTGGCTGGCTCTGCACTCTGTCCTACGTGCAAAGGATGCAGTGTCTGCTTATGTCTCCGCACTTAAGGCACTGTGTCCATCAGCCGCCAGCTCTGCAGCACAGCAGAATCCATGACAGCACTGGCTTTGGAGTCAGACTCTGTGGGTTTAAATCCTGACCCTACCACCTTATGGATGCAGTTTGTCGCTCATTTCTTCCTCTGTAAATTGGAGACAAGTAGACTGTTTACCTCACGTGCAGTTTAAAACATGAAGAGTGGGGGGAGGATGTAGCACTGTGGTTGAAAGCATAAACTCAAGAACCAGATTGCCTGGTTCACATCCCAGCTCTACCACTTAGTAGCCACGTGGTCTTGAACAAGTTTCTTAGCTCTTCACACCTCAGTGGGCTCACCTGTAAAATGGAAATAATATAGCACCTGCTTAAGGGTTGTTGTGAGGATTTAATGGTTAATATTTACAATACACCTAAAATAGGGCACATTCCGAGTGCTTTATAAGTTTGGTAACTAAAGATTAGAATGATGCCTGGCGTATGGTAAATTTCAATAAATCTTAGATATTTTCATTATTTTCTCTTTATGTGACCCCTCCCTCCATCTCCCAACTACAGTGATTGATCAAGGAGTAAGAATCTGGAGCCCAAGACTTGGGTATTTCTAATAATTCTTAAGATGGGATGGCAGGGACTTCCCTGGTGGTCCAGTGGTAAAGAATCCGCCTAACAATGCAGCGGGTGTGGGTTTGATCCCTAGTCAGGGAACTAAGATCCTACATGCCCCAGGGCAACTACTGAGCTTGCATGCCTCAACTAGAGAGCCTGCGTGCCGCAAACCACAGAGCTCACGCACCCTGGATCCTGCGCGCCACAACTAGAGCAAAGAAAACCCACACGCCACAACTAGAGAGAAGCCCAGGCACCACAACGAGATCCTGCATGCCTCAACGAAGATCCCGGTTGCTGCAACTAAGACCCGACGCAGCCAAAAATAAAAATAAAATAAATAAATCTTAAAAAAAAAAAAGATGGGATGGCAGGAAGACTCTTTTGCCCTCTAGTCCCAAAAGCTGTTGCCACTGTGTCAAGGAAGAAGCTGATCAACAGAAGGAGAGAAAGCTAACAAAAATAAAAAGAAAATTTAAAAAGTGTACAAAAATAATATTTGAAAGCAGGGGAGCAGAGAGAGGGAAGAAGACACAGACAGAGAGAAACAGACCATGAGAGTCAGAGACAGAGACCAAATGCTATTGGAGACATGGTTCCCATGTCTGGAGTCCCAGAAGTTCCTTGGTTTTCTGTCTATGGTTGAACAAAGAGCTCTTCTTTTTGTTCTATGAGCTACCCGTATACATACATTTATATATATATATGTGTGTGTGTATATATATATAAAATTATATATAGAGAGAGAATTTGGGGTTTTTTTGCAATAAATCTCCCTTAAGCAAATTTGAGTCCAGTTTCTGTCTCTTGCTGCCAATAGAATCTGGAAGAACACCACTAGGTTGGGACAGTCACCTCCTATTCTTAATTTAATGGGTCTAACTCTTTCCGAGCCCTTGGTCTTCTGGGATCCTGGCAATGCTTTCTCACTAACACCAGCAGGGTTGTGGTGTAAGTGGCACATACCAGCACTATCAGGTAATTAATTGAGAACCCATGTTGAGGTGCATTCTTTGCACAAAGAACTGTGTTAAGCATTATGGTAAAACCAGAGTGGCAGAAACCTGGGTCATAGCTGCCCGTGAAGTTAAATGTGTTAACTTCAGGTTACATTTTAGAAAGCTGAAGTAAAGAGATTTCACCACAAAACACATTTCAGAACTGTGGTATAATAAAAAATGTATTTGGTCTTTGTCCCAGATTCTTGGAACAGAGCTTCAAAACTCCTTGGGATTTTTCTGAGTGATAGGAGCATCTTTCATTGTTCATACCAGGCTCCTTTCTGACCATCTGAGTTGATGCTAATGAGATGACTCGTGGTGGGACCCTCAGATAGATTCAGGGGAGGGGCTGACCACACCAGAAAGACCCAGCATGAGGTTAGAGGGTTACAACTTTCAGCCTCACACCCAACCTCCAGGGAGAGGAGAGGGGCTGGAGATTGAGTTCAGTCACTAATGGACAGTGATTTAATCGATCATGCCTAAGTAATGAAACCGCGATAAAAACTCCTGAACAGTGAGGTTCTGAGATGCTTCCAGGTTGGTGAACTCATCCTGGTTCTGGGACAGTGGAGTACCTGGGAGGGGATGGGAGCTCTGTGCCCTGACCCCCACCCCACCCCTTACCCTCTGCATCTCTTTCATTTGGCTGTTTTTGTAAAACTGTAATTATTAATATAGCTCTTTGCTGGGTTCTGTGAGTTCTTGCAGCAGATTATCAAACCTGAGGGGGGTCTTGGAAACCCCTCCAATTTTTTGGACTATTTTTTTAAATTGAGGTATAATTGACATATATTAGTTTCAGGTATATGACATAATGATTTGATATTTGTATAGAAACTCCCAGATTTGTAGTCAGCAAGACAGAAGTGCTGGTGGCCTGGGAACCCTGTTAGCTGAAAAACTGGGTTTGCCTCTTGGTTGGTGTCAAGCCAAAAGAGACAACCAAGCCAAACTGGGGAGAAAGAAGGATTGATTAGTTGCAGCAATTAAGGAGAACACTGGGGATCTTTCCCAAAGCAGTGTCTCCCCAAACAGCAAAATAGACGTTTTAAGCTCAGGGTACATGCATATTCATGAAGGGGCTTAAGCAGAGGAGAATTCAGCATAGAATCGGTGGACAGAGTCAAGCTTTGGTTGATTGAAGTCACAAGGGTCAGAAGAAGTCAACGTCATCATCCCCCAGGTTCCGACCAGTCTGGGGTTTCAGCAGGTAGTTACCATCTTCCGCATGGGGGCCTTAGTTCCTGCGGAACTCAGAGATACGTATCAGATACATATCATTACGTATATCCCTCGAGGAGGAACGAGGAGTCTTGTTTCTTGACCACTTCTCTGTTTCTGCATTCCTTTGTTCCCTTAAGATCATTAATTATGGAGATGTGTTCCAGGGCAAACATTGCAGCCAGGCGTAGATCACAAAATGGCTTAGGCCAAAAATGGCTTCTCTTATGTCAAGAAAATTATGCCTGGTTCTCTTTCTCTGGGGACCCCCTACCTTACCTGCTTAACAACCCCACTTGTGCTGGCATCTGAAAGGGGGGCAGTCTCGTGAGACAGAATTCTTTGCTTGTAGGGTCTAGTGCTTACTCCAGCTAGTTAATGTCAGCATTGGATTGAATTGTAGCACACCCTGTTGGTGTCAGTGACTCGCTGTTGGAACCAGGTAAGAACTTTGGAGGAACTGGCTGTAGGAAGTCTCTTTTGCAAAGCAGCCAAGCACTCAGTCCTCTATTGCCTCCAGGAAAGTACTTCAGAACCTTTAAAGACAGAGCAAAACTTTCAACAGATCCTTCTGAAGTGAAAGAAAATAGATCATTGATAGGTGAGTAAACAACATCTTTACCAAGTTCTAAGACCCCATATACTACCTGGTATGATAATGAGCTCCTGCCCGGGGCCACGTTCATATATGAAATTTATTCAGTTTGTGGTTTTTTCCTGCTGAAGCTCCAGAGTGGATCCAATTATCTTACTGTGTAAAAACACCACCATGGAATTGGATGTATCAAAGGTAATATAAATTGTAGTGGTAATGGCATTTTAGAAGTACCTGTGACTGAACTTATCTGCCTGGCAGACTCCCATGGCAAAATACTTCTGAGGGCCAAATTATGTCCATCAAAGTATAGCGTTATGTGCCCAGTTAGTCCTGATTCTGATTTACTCTTTTATAGGATTCAGCGTATGTTTCTACAGATACATTTGTTGTCTATTTAACACCCCTGTTCTTACATTTTTGTTTGCGCTTATTTTTTATGTATTTGGAGTGAGGCCACTGTAATTCATACCCGTCCCTCAGCAACAAAGCGGTCTCAGAGCAGATCATGGGGTACCCACATGCTTAGGGTCCCTGGGGCCCCGAGGAGGGATAGTGACTAAGAGTTTGGAAGCAGTAAGGTTTCTGGGCATTGGAACTACTATTCTCAGGTGCAGGAAAGCAGAAGACGCTGTCTGAGGATTTGGGATCAGATGGATGGGGTCAAACAGCCTGGAATCCAGGAGCGCTGCTCTGTCATGGGCCTGCCTCTGTTTATATTCAACCTACCTCCTTCCCACCTTTTTTCCCTAATCTGTTGGGGTGGAGGTTCTATAGCATCACATTAGGACTTTCCCACATTTTTAAACTACTAACGAGTCATTAAAAATGGAATGGAGTTGATGAGCCATGTAGAGTTTGCTTAATCATTTTCTTATAGTGGGCCATTTAGGTGGCTTCCAAATTTGGCTTTCACAAATACAGCTGTGATAAAATCTTTGCCCAATAAAACTATTTCCACATTAGGATAAAACTGTACCAATTAATTCCTAAATATTTTAAGGCTTTAGACACATTAGCCAAATAATTTTCCGAAACGGCTCTGTTTTCTAAAGGGTGGTGTCTAAAAGTACATTTTTCTCCGTTGCTTTGCCAGTATTGAGTGTTATGATATACTGAAACCTTTGCTAACATAATACTTGAAAATTGGTCTTATTGCTTTGATATAGATTTCTTCGATTAGTCTTGGAAGTTAAAATAGTCTTTTCTCATGTGCTTTTAGCCACTTATTTCTTCTTTTCATATACTTTGCCCAGCTCTGGACCATTCTTCCGTTCATAACTTCTAATTGCAGAATGAGGCCAATGCGTGTTGAATCAAGGCAAACGTGTCCAATGCGTGTTGAATCAATTGCAAAATGAGGCCAGTGCGTGTTGAATCAAGGCAAAAACTTCAGTGGGCACATAGAAGACCCAGCATACAGCTCAGAAATCCAATAATTTGGGGGTCCATGCTTAGAAATCACACTTGTTAACTAATTTGTGTTAATCCTTGTGCAAGACAAGGATTAGGCATCAATGATATTCATTCACTCATTCAACCAATAATTCTTAAGGGCCTTCTATGTACTGAACACTGTTTCAGACAAATAGCAGACAAAATCTCTCCCTTTATGGAGTGTAGATTCTAGTGAGGAGAGGAAGAAAGTAAACACATTAGGTCTTATTTTGCATATTGGAAGGTGTAAGTGCTGGGGGAAAAGAAGAGCTGAGTGAGGGGCGTTGAGAGCACTGGGGAGGAGGGGCACCTGCAGCAATTTTGAATAGGGTGGTGGGGCTAGACCTCAATGAGAAGGTGGCATCTGGGCAGAGACTTGAAAGAGGTGGGACAATGTGGCAAGGATGGTCTGGGATAGATTGCTTCAGGCAGAGGCTGCAGATGGCTTCAGCCAAGATGAAGGTCCTGGAGCAAGAATACGCCTGGTGTGTCTCAAGAACAGCAAGGAAGTTAAGTGGATTGGAGGGATGGAGGGAGTGGCGGGTAGAGGAATAGAACCTGAGGCCAGAGAAGTGAAAGGGATGGGTCTTGTAGGGCCTCTGGGACCATGGTCAGAACTGGGGCCTTCCTTGAAGTGAGATGGGAGGCCCTGAAAGGCTTTGAACCGGTGAGGTGAATTGTCCATGCTGCATTAAAAATAGACTGCAGGGTCAAGGGCAGAAGCTGGGAGATCAGTTAGGAGACTGCTGCAAAGATGCAGGGGCCTTGCTTGTCCATGGAGATGGGGTAAGGGGCTCGGATCGAGACAAGGGGTTTCCTGATGGAGTGAATGTGGATTCTGAAAAAGGGTGGACTCAAGGACTGTTTCTTTTTAAGACCTCTTAGGTTACTCTGCACACAGTGGGCCTTTAATGTTTCTGAACATTTCCAGACTTAAAATTAGAAACAAATTTGCTCACAGAGACAGCTTCAGGTGTTAAGACCATGAGAATTAATTCCTGCCATGAGAACTCAGAAGGGGCAGTGGTTTTATCCATTTTAATGAGAGGACAAATAAAAATAATAACACGATTGTGGCATTTGGTCCATCCTTTTAGGATCATCATATATTCCTGTTTAACTTTATTTAATTGGATTAAAATAAATACTATCTTGGTAACCAATTGTGGTTCTTATACAGGATGTACCCCTGATGTCTTTTGAAGTCACCCACACTTGCAGTGATTTGATTGTGTGTTCACGTTGTGTTCGGATTGTTAGGCAAACTGGAGGTGGTGACACGTTACAGGCAGAAAGAAATCAGGTGGATTATTTTGTGTCGATGTAGGGCATTTTGTTAAAGATGTGTTCCGTTATGAATGACGGATGATGGATATATAACGCTAACCATTATTTTTAAATGAAAGTGTTTAACATTTTATGTAGTCTATTTTCCTATCGAAAATTTAAAAGAAAAAAGCAGCCTTTGCAGACCACCATGGCAGAGACAAAAAGGTGACTGCTCTGTGAGTTGATAATGAAGATGCTGGGTGAATATCTCTGTGATCGCTTCGATTTTATGAAAGTTTGGAAATTTCTTTGTGTCACTGTTCGGGTGTTCTCTGAGACTTCAGCTGTGCTTATGAGAATGGGCAGAACAGAAAGACGAAGTGAGAGGCACGGGAAGCACCAGGCTTCCAGCATCCCAGCCGCCTCGCAGCATGGAACATGAATCAGTGCTGGTGAATTGGGAGAAGGCCCATGGTCGGCCCTTTGAGGTGTAAACTTGGGCAAATCATTTACCATATGCACAGCTTAGTCTATTTGTTAAAAAGAAATAATTTGGATTCCCTATTTCTTAAATTAGTTCTGACGTTCAGAAGTGAAAGTGATAGGACATAAATTTGCTTTGTAAACACTAATTATAAAGATAAATGTAAGCCTCTATTATTGATCTAGCAATAAGATGCATTATTCATACATATAAGATGTGTTCAACCCAATGATCACAGACACATTTTTTCATCATCCTAAAATCTGTATTAAGTTTTCTGGACATAAATAACCATCATTTCATGATTGTAATTTTTTTTTTTTTTTTTGCCTGTGCTGTGTGGCTTGTGGGTTAATTCCCAGTCCAGGGACTGAGATTTAATCTTTAACCTGTATGTTTATGTGTGTGTGGGTGTGTGGGTGAGTGTTACATTAATAGTAAAAGGAAGGAAAAAAGAAATGTGGACAAGGCCTTACAGATGAGTGAGTCCAGTTTCCACATTTTAAGTTGAGGAAGCTGGTTGCGGTTGATTGCCAGGATTACACAGCTTATTAGAGCAGAACCAGTGCTGAAAGCCAGGTCAATGGACTCCCAGTTCAGTGTTCTTTCTACCTTAGTTTACTTCTCTCCTGTATTATGCAATGTTTCTACACATATTGGCACAGAGTATTACACTGCCTATATATAACGTTCCTCCCCCAGCAGTCCCCTCCCCCCAAGCAAGAACTTTCTACCAAACCTTGAACTATTTCACTTAAAGCTTTACAGCTAAATAAGTAGAGGAAGCAGAGGGCATGTATTTTTAGAGCCAGAACTAAGCCAGAATTGCTTTTCTCTTTATCATCCATGTACTTCTTTCAAAATCCAAATTTTTTCCCTGATATCTCTGAAATCTTTTTGTATGTGATTGACTTGACACTGTCTTCCTTTTGCAGAAGCATTTCTAGAAGTTCCACTGAACAACCTCCATTACATCTCACATGCCGTCCTGCTCTTCAGATGGCCAGGAAAGATGGGTTTAGTTTTGTGTTTTCTTTTTGAGTTGGGGCTCTATTCTTAAGGTGAGAGGGAGGCTGGATATCATCAGGGCAACAGCCTTTCTGCCACAGGGGGCTTTCTTGACACCGACAGAAACAAGTTACTTCCTCGCCTGTAGGCTCCATCATATCCATGGCTTACTTCTCTTGTCAGGATTTACCACAGTCTGAATTTATTTCCTCCCTTCACCTGTGTGCTGATTCATTGTTTTGCCCTCTCTTCGTGAGGATGTAAGTTTCCTGAGAGCAGGGAGCTCACCTGTGTTGGTCATCAGTGTACCTTGAGTGTGTAGCATTTGATAGGCACTCAAATATTATTAAAAGAATAAAAGAATTGTGGGGTCAGTGAGTTGGAACATTCATAAGATTTGGATCCATATTTTCAAATTGCCTCCCCCAAAATGTCAGGGTTCACATTCTCATCAGTGATGTCCAGGAGGGTCCTTTTCCTTGTATCCTCTCTGAACCTGGGTATTATAACTCAGTGAAAAGCCCTTGTTGATATCCAAGACAAAAAAAGAATTCTTATCTTAATTTATATTTGTTTGTTTCAATGTATTTTAGAAAGATTTTTGTTCAAACTCATTAGAATTTTTTTCTTTTTTGATTATGGTAACATAAAGGGATAAACTTTAATAAAATTCAGTTAATCTTCCCTGTGTTAATTAAAGATTACTGTACAGCTTCTCTCAGTTATGAAGATCAAACATGTTTGACAGCATTTTAAGACGTATAAACAAGTTACGCAATCATAACGATTTGTTATACTCAAGATGGGAGTACAGAGGATACTGATGGTTTTACTCAGCATATTTAAAGTACTGTAAAGATACCTAGTTAGACAGTCGGGCCTTCTGTATCTGTGGGTTCTGCATCCTCGGATTCAACCAACCTCGGATTGAAAATACACATACAAAAAAAAAAATCCAGAAAGTTCCAAAAAGTGAAACTTGAATTTGCCACGTGCCAGCAACTATTTAGATAGCATTTACATCGTATTTACAACTTTCTACATACCATTTACATTGTATTAAGTATTATAACTAATCTAGAGATGATTTAAAATATCCAGGAGGATGTACATAGGTTATATGCAAATACTATGCCATTTCATATAAGGGACTTGAGCATCCCTGGATTTTGGAATACTTAGTGGGAAGGGGTGGGGGTCCCGGCACCAATCCCCCACGAATACCCAGGGACGACTGTACTTGGTGAGACATTGGTGGTGTTCAGAACAACCAGTACGGACAGAAAGGAAGAAATTGATTGGTTCTCTTCCCAACTACTTATTCACCCACAGAGCATTCATAATGAATACCCACAAGAACTCATTGCTTACACGGACCAATTAACCCACTTAACCAATGCATTTCGTCCTTGCAGATGCACACAGAAAGAGAATACTTGCTATCTAACAGGATCTGTCTCCAGTCTCAAGGGTATAGGTCAAAGTTAATTTTTTTTTTTTTTTTGACTGTGGTTCTGTGAACTGTTGGGGCTGACGTTCTTTTAAATCCCTCTTTTTCTCAGCATGTTGGCAGACCATGCACATGTGAAGGGCCCAGCGGGGATGACGCAGTGGTGGTCTGGGAGCGAGGGGAGAAGATTTCAAGGGCATCACAGTCTGCTGTCATCCTGAGCTCTCCAGAGACTGCAGGGTGACCCGAGTCAGACTTCTCTCTACTTTGTTCTTCTGGGTGTTTTGGTCTGTTGATTTTCCAGTGTCCGTAACCCAAAGCAACGTATCTTTCTTGGCATGTTTGGAAAGGGAGCTGTTGCTAAGATTATTAAGCTCACAAGGGAAAGTTCTTATAGTTACACATATATAATACATTATTCTAAGCTGAAGATTGCATAGTTATAGATATCTGCTAGGTCAGTTTTTCTTAACCATTTTAATAAAACTAATGCTAACCAGTAAACTTGATGCAGTCATTTCTCAAAGGAGCTTTGGTATTCAATAACTGCTTCCCTTTTTCTAGGGTTTATATTCTAGATATTACATTTGGAAGTAGAATGTACACCCATTATAAAATGCCTAACCTTTAAGCTCCTTCTTTGGAATTCAATATAATTAAAAACAGAAAGTATTTATTAAGTTTCTGGGAATGCCAGCCCTATGTGAGGAGCTTTGGGGGGCACCCTAGAAGTCCAAGTCCTGTAAGTGATGTCCTAATAATGTAAAGGAATAAAAAACCTTTACCGGATTTCGGTTCCCAATTCACTCATCTAGGAAACGCTTTCTCCAGATAGGACAGGATAATGATTCCTTTAATTGGACCCCCATTCTGCAGGGAGATGTGGAAACTGCTCCCATTGAGCCATTCTCTGGCTGGTACCACCCTTTCAAGTGTTTGAACTGTAACACGTTCATCACACCCATAGTTTGTGGGCTTCAACAGGGCAAGGTAATTCAACTTTGGAAATAGTGGTATCTAGACAATGACAGAGAGGCAGAATTCCCCTAAGAGGTGTAAAATATGGAATATGATGATTTTGAGTTTCCCTGTGATTCTTTACTTAGCATTTGATAATATCTTTCCTTTTTGGGGTCAGTTATACCCAAGTTTTTACCTTCTAGCCCTGGGAGGTTGCTGTGTTAAGGCTGGTTCTCATGCCACATTGACCCATCTCTCTAATTTCTTATAGGCTTAAAAAAAGGCTTTATTGGTATGTAATTCACGTAACATACAATTCACTCATTTAAAGTGTACATTCAGGGACTTCCCTTGTGGTCCAGTGGTTTAGGACTCTGTGCTTCCATTGCAGGGAGCAAGGGTTCAATTCCTGGTCTGGGAACTAAGGTCCTGCATGCCATGTGGTGTGGCCAAAAAAATAAATAAAAATAAAATGTACATTCAGATATGTGCAACCATCACCACAGTCGATTTTTTATTTTATTTTATTTTTAATTAATTAATTTATTTTTGGCTGTGTTGGGTCTTCGTTGCTGCGTGCAGGCTTTCTCTAGTTGCGGTGAGCGGGGGCTACTCTTCGTTGCAGTGCGCGGGCTTCTCATTGCGGTGACTTCTCTTGTTGCGGAGCACGGGCTCTAGGTGCACGGGCTTCAGTAGTTGTGGCACGCAGGCTCAGTAGTTGTGGTTCGTGGGCTCTAGAGTGCAGGCTCAGTAGTTGCAGTGCATGGGCCCAGTTGCTCTGCAGCATCTGGGATCTTCCCAGACCAGGGCTCAAACCTGTGTCCTCTGCATTGGCACGTGGATTCTTAGCCACAGAGCCACCAGGGAAGTCCCCACAGTCCATTTTAGAACATTTTCATCACCTCGAGAAGAAATCCGACATCCCTTAGCTGTCCCCTCCTAGCCTCCCACCCCCTCCAGACCTAAACAACTACTGATCTACTTTTTTTTTTTTTAATCTCTGAAGCCCTCATGAATCAGCACTTTGATATAAATCTCCACTGTTTTTTGATCAGTTCTTCACCAGACCTTGACGTATGCTCTCCCCTTCAGTTGGAGCCAGTACCCTAGGGAACATGATGACCTAAAAGTAGTGCCTCAGAGAGGTTAAGGGTTAGGGTTAAGCACCAAGTGTTCTCAGGTGAACTGAAAATCTTGACCCAGAATTTGGAGAACCTCCCCAGCCTAAAGTCTTTTCGTGGAGATCAAATTGCAGGATTCCTCTTTTGCCTCTTGGGAAGTACAAAAACATGTTGTGGTCTAGCTTTTTGCTGCACCTTCCCTCTCTGGTTTTCTTTAATTTACCTTTTACTGTGCTTGCCTTTAGGATGTTTCATCTGTATCCAGCACATTCATCAGGGAACAAATACATCATCCTTCTTCTGCCTTTTGCTGTCAGTCTATTGGAATATTGGTTGGTTGTCTTCTCAGCCATGAGGTTTATCACAGCTTTGTCCTTGGTTTTGGAAGAAGAGTGAATCAACATTATTTATCTTCCCTGAAGGCTGTATCTTAACCACCTTCTGGTAGCATTAATCTGCCACATCAGCCCAAAGATGTAAGGCACTGTATACTGTCTAAACTGAGACTTATTGTCTGTTGAAGGGTATTATGCACTGTCTTATTAAAATATCGCCACTCATGACCCTGAATACTTCCAAGAAGGGTGAGCACAAGAGAAAGTATACGTGGGGACGTTTAGGTGGGGAGGAGAGCGCGTAGAAAGCAGAGCATGGTAGAGATCAGTGTAATCCGTCATTTATCATTTTGATGTAGAAGAATTTTGATGATTTGCTTTTGCTTTTCCAGTTCAATTTTTATTGTAACAGTTACAAGTCTTTTAACCATTCTATATTCAATTTTGCTTTGAAGACACTTGATGTTAGGCTTTTTAAAATGTCACTGAATAATTATATTCTTCTGGTGTGAAAAATTTGTGGTATTAGAATAAGCCTCCTATTTCTTAAATAGGCTTAAACATACTTCAGCTGTTCTCTCTCTGATGCAATCAGGATTGTAGAGACTGGAATGAAACTGTATCTAGTCCAGTAAAACTTTTGTTTTAGGGTCTTTCACTTATTAATAATTCATTTCATGAAAGATTCAAACCCTGTAGTCTCTTATAAAATTCCATGATTCAGTCAATACTGTGCTTTATTTTTATTTATTTATTTATGGGTGTGTTGGGTCTTCATTGCTGCACGTGGGCTTTCTCTAGTTGTGGCGAGCGGGGACCACTCTTTGTTGCGGTGCACGGGCTTCTCATTGTGGTGGCTTCTCTTGTTGAGGAGCACAGGCTCTAGGCGTGCGGGCTCAGTATTTGTGGCTCGTGGGCTTCAGTAGTTGTGGCACGCGGGCTCAGTAGTTGTGGCTTGCGGACTGTAGAGCACAGGCTCAGTAGTTGTGGTGCATGGGCTTAGTTGCTCCGCGGCATGTGGGATCTTCCCAGACCAGGGCTCGAGCCCGTGTCCCCTGCATTGGCAGGCAGATTCTTAACCACTGTGCCACCAGGGAAGCACTGTGCTTTATTTTTAAAGTGGCCACATATATATGGATGGATACTTCCTGTAATATCCACCTCCCTTAAAATAAAATTCCTGAAGCTTTAATTGATAGAGGGCATAGTCTTCTTGGCTTATTTCAGTCCTTCTGAGGGAAAATCAGCATGTGCTTGTGTTCTTAATTTTCAGAGCCATAAGAACAAGGTTTACTCCTCCGACACCTCAGGAGGCAGCATAAAAGAGTGGCAGGGGTACCATACTTTAACTTGCATTCATCTGGTCCTGTCTGAGTTAGTAGGTTTCCCACAAAAGCCCATTTTTCCTTTCCTGGATCATTTTTGAGCCAAAGGCCCTATAAGGGAAAGATTCCCTGCTTTGTGATGAAATACCAGCACATGACATTCTTTCTAATGAGTTACAGTCAATAAAAATTGCTCTCCGAATGAATCTGAGTATGCCTCCACACTGAGCTACATGAAAGAAACATCTTTTTCAAATCACAACATCTTGTTTCATCCACTGAGTTCAGACAGACGTTTCGCTTCTGTAAGCAAAGAGAATGAGTCTCCACACAAAGTGAAAATCCAGTCCGTCCTTATTTTTCCTTAGCTACACATGTTATGTAGTTTGACGAAATGAGGGAGACACATTGGAAAATGTTCTCGGGGTTTGGAGGCTGAGGGGAAGCTACTGAGGAATTTTGTGTATAATAATAAAGTGATTATTCATTAGTCTAAAGGTATTTTGAACTCCTGAGAGCTTCCATATAAACATTAGGTGATAGGATTTGTTTATATGGCATGATTGAACGTGGTCTTAACTTGAAATCTCACTGGCCCTGTAATTAGGGGAAGTGGGCATTTGTTAGCAGTGCATTTCTGTTGTGTTGCTGCTAAAGAGACTTATAGTGGGCCTAGTGAAGCCACAAAGGATCCCCAAAGATGTCCACACATCAGCCACAGACAGAAAGGCTGACCTTTCAGGCTTGGGAAAATGGAAATGAAGAAACAATGTAACGTTCGTCTAGAGACTACTATCATTACACGAAAAGCATAAAGAAAATTTTAAGGAGGAAATACAAGCAAGTCTGGTGACACATTTAGGGGACAACAGAGAGGGTGTGAATTTCAGGGCTGGCATTCATAAAAGGGAAGAATGTGCAACATGTAGGGTTCAACTTTAAATCCGAGCAAACCCAAGTCAGAATGAGATGAAGGATTTAATTAACTACAATCAAGCCTCCAAGGGGTCACCCATAGATAAATGAGAACCCACTTGGACCTTGAGCTTGAACTTCTCTCAAGTACTCCCAGTAAAGTTACCCCATAAAGAAAAGAGGCGGGGCCGGGAATTAAATTCTTATCCAAACATCAAGAGTTTGTTTGCTTAACTTATCCAAGTGCCTTTGGTAATGCTGTGTGCTTCTCTTTCTATGGGAGAAACAAAATTATATGCAGAGAAGGGTAACCAGAATGGCAGAGAGAGCCTCTTAAATGAGAAATGGCTGAAAAATTTGAGTGTGCTTGGCAATAAGAAGAGAAACATGAATAAGGACAAGAGAGTTACCAGGAAAGTTAGGAGGGAGAGGGAGAGTGTGTTCTCCTGTAATGCTCCGGAGGGCAGGGCTGGGACCACGGCAGAGCTGCCTGGCGTTTTGAAAGGGGGAGATCTCTGGGGGAGATGCTGACGATTCAGAGGATTGGGATTTACTCTAAGGCTACAGCAGTGCGGTGTGGGGAGGTGGTAAGGACCTGGGGTCGGGAGGGAGGGCTGTTAAGGAAAACTGACTCTTAACAGGTCTCTCTGCCTCCACAGCCTCCCCGTTCCCATCCCTGCCCACCCCACCCCGCCGTGTCCACAGACCAGTATTCCTTATCTTCTGAGCACGTTGAGCTGCTGATCAGAACCTTTCATTGGCTGCCCATTACCTACTGAATCCTGTTCAAACTCCTTTTCTGGGTCCTCAAAGCTTACGGTAATGTGGCCTTAAACTCCTTCTCCACCTGTATCATTAGATTAATCATCTTCCCATACCCTTCATCTCCTTGTATGTCATGCACGTTCCTGCCTTGCCCTTCACCTCCCTTCCCCACCCAGGTCCCTGCCTGTTTTTCCTGAAGTTCCCCACATCCAACCCTTCCTCATGCCAGCTGAACGCATCTTCTTTCTCCGTGTTCTCGTCACACTCTGACAGTCTCTCTGACACCGACCCCAGGCTGTGATCCTTTCTACTATTATGTATTTATACATAATATATGTAATATTTGTACAGCACTTTTCAGCCACAAAGAATTTTCACAAACATGGGTATGATCTACCCGGGAGGTTTTTATTCATATTTTGCAGATAACTCAGGCTTTGAGAGTTTAAGTAACTTGTCCAAAGTCACAGAGCTAATATTTGGTAGAGCTGGAATTCGGATGCAGGTTTTCTGACCCTCAATCCAGAATCTACTTCCCTCCTAGGATTGTGGTGAGGGCTAGTTAAAAAAAAAAAAAGAAATCTCTTAAGGATGAGAGCAATTTTCAAATGTAAAGTGTTGCTCAGATGAAAGGAAGGATTTATCCATCAGACTGCAGTTTTCTCAAAGCCAGAGACTAAGTCATTTTCATCTTTCATCTTTGCATATAAATGCAGGTTCTCAGGCCCACCCCAGACCTGCTGAATCAGTGACTCCAGTGTCTTTGTGCTGACAAACCCTCCAGGTATTCTGATGCATGCTCAGCTCTGAGAACCAGGGCTGTGAGAGAGGATTATTCTTTCTCTGTGGGTCCCTTGTCCTCCAGAGATGGGGCATTATCGGATCATTAGCAAGTACGCAAACCTTGATTCTCAGAGGAGAGGATGAGTGAGCAAACTATACGTATATATAGTGCTGAGTGAATGAAGATTTTATTAGGGATTAAAAAATAAATAAAGACTAAACTGGCAAGATTTTGAGCTGTAAAGGGTGTTGTCTTCCCTGGAAGGCAGGTGTCAAGTGGAGCTTTAAGTGATGGAGGTAAGAAGACAGGACTTTGAAAGGGAAATTCTTCATGGGTGTCAGGAAAACTCATGGGGAGGGGAGAAAAAGAGTTATTACGGAGTTTTAACTTGGAAAAGAAATGACATTAAAGGGTTTTTTTTCTTTGAAAACAGTTGACAACAGGCCTTTGGTAAAAGAGTGGAACAACCCAGGTGTAGAGAACAGGTAATAAAGTACTGAAGGGTGAGGTTAACCCTTTAGTCTAGAGAATGGACTTGGGCATTTGAGTTCCTGTGACCATTTTCTTTTGAGTTCAGCTATAGACTGTTTCTATTTTCCCTAAGCAATGCATTGTTCTAAAGAGAGAAAAAAAGAAAAACAAACTCTGAAAGGTTCCTGGTTTCTTTAAGCTATTTTGAATAATGCAAAATGTTGCTTGGTACCCTCATTTGAAATGTATACAGAATTAGCTAGTGAGAAAGAGGAACCTGCTAGAGTTTGCGGAACCCGAATAGTCTATCGCCAGAGTGGATGTGTCCTGTAAGTCTCCAAGAACCCTCTGGTGTGAACTTACATCTAGTGTCCTGAGAGCACAGCTTGAGTCATCCTTCAGTACGCATATTGTAGGAAGCCACCCCCCCACCCCGCCCCGACCTTCCTGGAGGTTTCCGTGGGTTCCTGTTCCCTAGTCAACTTTGCTGTCCCCTTATTTCAGAGTCTGAAAGCATATCCCCAGGGTGGAACTTGGCCCCTTTTCCAATTCTACCCCTCTCCAAAGCACCACTAACTAGGCTTCTCTAGGTAACAGGCTATGATATTGTGATTTATAATAAGAAATACATATTTGGCCTTTGTCCCTGTTTCTTGCACAGAGCTCCTAAAACCTTTGGAATTTTCTAAGTGGTAAGTGTTATGAAGGTGTCTTTTATTACTCATAACAAGCCCCTTTCAACACTGTGGACCAAAAAAATTTAATCAGTCATCTAAAAAGAAATAGAAAATTTTGTTTGCACCAAATAGAGGATTATAACCTGGGAAGCAGTCTTTCAGAAAGCTCTGAGGTCTGTTCTGCCCATTAGTAGGTCAAAACGTAGTTATCTAAGTTTTTGAGACATAGGGCTGTATGTTAAATGACATATTATGGACAGTTTACACAATCCAGATCTGAGCATACAAAGTGAGTAGTGGGTCATGGGTCATTGTGGCCCCTTACAAGATTAAGAAGGAATGTTATCTTTTAAGGATTTGTCTTGGTGCCAGGAGAATGTTGCTTTTTATGGTTGAGCAGGTATTTCTGCCGATGGGGAGGTTTGGTCCATGCATAATGCAGATATACAATGCACGGTAGAGGGGCGAGAGGAGGCCAAAGGGCAGAGAAAAATTATGTTTAAATTTTCTTTGACTTGCCTTAGAATACGAATTTTTATTTCATCAACCCCATCTGAGTTTATGTGAATGAAGTGACTTTTAGAAAGACTCTAAGGATGGGGGCTGGTGGCCAGGAGAGCCAAACACGTGATTAGAGGGTTGGAACTTTCAGTCTCATCCCTTGACCTCTGGGGAGGGGAGAGGGGCTGGAGATTGAGTTCAGTCACCAATGGCCAATGACTTAATCATGCCTCCATAATGAAGCCTCCATAAAACCCCAAAGGACAAGGTTCAGACAGCTTGCAGGTAGGTGAACTCATGGAGGTGCTAGGAAGGCGATGTGTCTGCTGGGGGCACAGAAGCTCCGGGCCCTTTCCCACATATCTGGCCCCGTGCATCCCTTCCATCTGGCTGTTCCTGAGTTGTATCCTTTTATAATAACCCAGCAATCTAGTAAGTAAACTGTTTTCCATGAGTTGTGTGAGCCGCTCTAGCAAATTAATTGAACCCAAGGAAAGGGGGTTGTGGGAACCTCTGGTTTACAGCTGGTAGGTCGGAAGCACAGGTGACACCCTGGACTTGTGATTGGCATCTGCATGGGGTTGGGGGTGGGGGAGTCTCGTGGGACTGAGCCCTTAACCTGTGGGATCTGACACTCTCCCAGGGTGGGTGGTGTCAGATTTGAGCTAAATTGTAGGACACCCAGCTGGTGTTGCAGAATTGCTTCGTGTGGGGAGACTGCCACACATCCGGTGTCTGAAGTGCAGTCAGTGGTGCTTTAGCAGACTTTTGAGAGTAAAGGACACACGTGGGGATGTGTCTTTCTTTTATACAGGTTTTTAGGGAGGATATTGGCTTATTTAGGGAGACAACAGCACAGCCCAGAAAAGGCTGCTACTTAAAATTGAATGCTGTACTAAAATGTTTACCCAGGAAATATGATATCTGGAATTTCCTTCAAAATAATTTATGGGGGAGGGGTGAGTCAGTGGGGTGCTTTAGATGAAACAAGGTTGACTGTGAGTTAATTGTTAAAGTTGGGTATGGTCCATGGAGGTTCATGATACTTGTCTGTCTACTTTTGTATATGCTTGAAATTTTTCATAATAAATAATTTTTTAAACGGATGCTAGGTATCCCTGAACTGTCCTAGAATCCTCAGCCACCCCTGGCATGGGTAGTTTCTCTCTGGCCATCCTTCTGTCTATGGCCCTGCCTGTTGATGTGTCTGCTTGGATCCCCCTTCCCCTCTGCCACGCCTTTCTTCACCACTCTCTTCCCTTCTGTGACCCACTAAAACCCTGTCTTCCCCACCTATGGGGAACTCTAAAATAATGATAACAGTTATCCTGTTCTATGCAAAGCAAGCAGTTTCTTTTTTGTTGAGACTTCCCATCAGGCCTCCACTGGAAGCACCTACTCTTTTATAACGAAACATACCCATTCATACTGTTTTTCTGAACAAAAACTGTTCTAACCTCATGAAGAATTCTGCCTTCTTCCCAGTCCATCTGGATCCTGCCGCCAGCTTTTAAAATCACTGTACTTCTCCCATCAGAGCTCTCAAATTTGTTTAACTGCAAAGTAGAAGTCATGAATGGTAGATATTTCTATGACTTCAGGAAAGGGAATTTAGTCTCTGTCTAGAAACTTCCATCAGGAGAGGTTCAGCTATGAGACTTGACTCTTGGTTTGTCTCTGGTTGAGAGGCGCAGGCGAAGGGAAACTCCTGCAATCTCCTAAAACTCGTGTTTTCTACATACCCCTCTTCCTTTAAATTCCCCTTACTCCTTTTACCAGAACTTCTGGCAAGTAACATGTTGACTCATGCTATTTTGTCACTTCCTTCCTCTGGCTCACCTCCAGTGGAGATGCAAAAGAGTTGTCAAGTGACCAATAGGCAAGTCAGGTTGAAAGCAACGTCCCACTACAAAAACTTGATCATCTGGAATTGGCAGTGACAAACTGAGACACAGTTAGGTTGGATGAAGCGATCTCTCCTGCCTTCTAGCATGAATCTCTCTTTCCCTGTTTCCTCTGGAGCTCAGATTCTACAGACCCCATCTGTGTGTATGAAGGATGCAGCGTCAGGAGTGACCTGTGCATCTCAGGGGTCTTAATTTCAGCCATGGTAGGAGGATATTGACGGGAACTTGGGGGGCAGCTGGCTTTTAGGCAAATGGCTGCTCTCCTTCCTGACTTCTCTTCGAGGGCCAGAGTTCAGGCTGACAGTCTGAACCTGTCTAGGGTCGGGAAGAATGTCTTTCTAGGAACGTAAGGAAAGTTGATGGTAAAATACCCAGAGAGTCATAATTATAGGAGTCCTGTCTAATCACTCTGGGGGGAGGTGAGGTGTGGCATGAGTTGGAGAAGGGTGGGGAGGATGGACTCTCCTAAATTTTATAAGCCATAGAAATAGAGTTGCTAGATAAAATACGGGATACCCACTTAAATTTGAATTTCAGATAAACAACAAATACATTTTGAGTATAAGCGTGGCCCAAATATTGCATGGGACACACGTATACTAAAAAAATGATACTTGTTATTTGTCGGAAATTCAAAAATGTAGCTGGGTCCTGCATTTTTATTTGCTGGAGACCCTGTATAGTAGCCCAGTTGTTCTGATCTTCTTTTGCTCCATTGATGTAACAAGTCGTCACGGTGTATTTGTTCAGTGAAGCAAGCACAATGATTATGCCTTATCTTTTTTTTTTTTTTTTGGTGAAGTAGAAAAGAATAGCTTTATTGCTTTGCCAGGCAAAGGGGGACACAGTGGGCTCATGCCTCTCAAAACTGTGTGTCCCATGCCTTATCTTAATCGTGCCTTATCTTGGCCTACTTTCAGTGAAAAAGTCACCTATTTTTTCCCTTTGGGAATGTTGTTAAAACAATGATTGTGCTATGAAAATAACTCCCATCCAAAGGTCTTTCATTACGTCGTATATGCTTCTCGGAGAGAACATGCCATTGAGGGTTCAGAAATCATTACTTAACTCCGTGCTTTCCTGCTCTTGATGCCTTTTTAAATTTTATTATGAAAAATTTTAAACAGACACTAAAGAAGAAAGAACAATGAACCTCCACGTTCACTCAGCCTCAACAATCATCAACTCATAATCAATACTTCTAAACCAAATCTTCTAAACATTGCTCCATATTGTTATAGTTCTCTAGTTGTTAGCCTTCCCAATATCAAATCCTCAAATCTGCCTTTTCCAGCCTCCCTTGCCCTCATGGCCCATATGTGGGACTTGAAAATCAGACCCACCTGGCGTAGGACTTTAGTTGGGACTCAGGTTACGGGAGGAAACAGGAGGGGTAGTGGGAACATGTCATTAGGCCCACTCTGCAGTGTCTCTCTGGCAGCTGTTCCTAGAAGCTGATCCGAGAACATATTCCTCCAGCTTTTGCGAAGAGCCTGAGCACTTTAACATACCTAATACATCCTTCCCTCGTGCACTGTCTAGAGAGGATTCCATTGACTTTAACTTGCTACCTTGACTGAGACAAAAGCTAGTAGTGCTTACCTTCCAAAGAGGTGAGAGAGGAGAGGCACACACAGCATTTAAGTCACTCAGAAGAGAAATGTGATGGCTCCTGTGAGTTTAATAATGCACTTCGGGCTTATGGGACTGCCCTAGAACAGAGGTGCTCAGAGTTTGGCCTCCAGCCAGCAGCATTAGCATCACTTAAAGACTCAAATGCTTGGGCCCACTCCCAAGACCTAGTGAATCCCTTGGAGAATGAGGGGGGCGGGGGGGGGTGGAGGAGCCCAGAAATCTGTGTTTTCACAAGCTCTAGATGATTTAAATCTGGGGTCAGCCATGGCAACATGAGGACCAAATCCTGCCCACCACCTGTTTTTGTAAATAAAGTTTTATTGGAACACAGCCGTAATCACTTATGTATTGTCCTGGCTTTCATGCTACAATGGCAGGGTTGAGTGGTGGTGACAGAGGCCATATGGCCGATGAAGCCTAAAATATCTGCTACCTGGCCCTTTACAGAAGAATTTGCTGACCGCTGATTTTGATTTATACTAAATGATGAGTCAATAAAAGTTAGAGGGAGTCCTCCCTGCCCTGGAAGGACCAGACATTCAACTCACTTCCCCACACCCCTCAAACCTTTGTAAGCTACACATTTTCAAATGCTTGTTACCATATTTTAAAGTTTGGTTTAACATGCATGGAGTGTTTGCTATGTGCCAGATACTGTTCTGGGCTCTTTAAAACTAGAATCTCGATACTTTGGAAGGCAGCTATGCTCACCACTATAGCACCAACATGAATCTCCATCTTTTGTATGCAGTATTTTATGTGTGCACTGGATAGGATGACATGCCTTTTAAGATACTAATAACATCTTTTTAAAAGATTAAAGTCTTTTATCATGAAAAAAAAGAGGATGAGTCAATAAAAGTTGAACAGAAATGCCTGACACTAATTTGTGCCTAAGTATAGCTGTTGGGATTGGCTTCCATGAGAGAGCAGTCCTCTACCATTTAGCTGAGGTCTGTGGAACAGAGAATAGCTGGCGATTTCTGACTTCTATAAATGGCAATCTTTGCTGCTGAGGACTTACATTTAACAGAATCTTATTTAATCAAACTACTTTTTAAAAAAAGGTGCATGTGTCTGTGTGTGTGTGTGTGTGTGTGTGTGTGTGTGTGTCCAGAAGACAATCTGTCAAACGACCAGGAGCAATCACAGGAAAATCAGAACAAGGCCTAATTCTATCCCTAATATTAGAGAAATAACTCTAGTCCTCTTCCAAATCCAGATTTCTTTACTTGTGTTGTCGGGGCATTTTTCACAAATGATAAAACGTAGGGATGGTGGGTTTACAAAGTGAGTTCAGAGGGTGCGGAGAGTGGCTAGGGTAGATTATTTGAGATTGATGTAAGACAATAGAACTCTTCAGAAGCAAGTGTAGACAACTGTTACTTGGTCATGCTTCATTACTCTGCTTTGATCCTTCTCCATGAAGAAGAGGCAGCCACCCAGTGAGGGCTCCACCCATTTTCTGGTCCCTCACTATGTGAGCCCCAAGGCAACGCCCAGGAGACTGTTTGCTGGGTACCATAGATCCCGGGCAAGGTGGGTGTCTTCCTCCCTGGTCATCAGTTTTCTCACCTGGAAAATGATGGGCTGGGACCAGATCTCTGAGATTCTTTCTAGTTCTAAAACTGCAATAATTGCTTTGCAGATGGTCTAATGCTTCCTCTCACACTGATTATGGTTTCTAAGATACCTCTTAAAGACCATGCAGCACTCAAACCTAGGCTTTTCAAGGAAGAGAGAAATAGCCATACTTATGCACTGCTAGTGTGATAACTTTTCTGGAAGATGTGTTTCTAATATACATCAGAAGAGTTAACAAAGCAATCTCTTTGGCCCACCAATTCCGCTTTTAAGAATTTATTCTAAGACAATAAGAAAGGGTGTATTCAATGATGTAGCAACAAGCTTGTTAGATTCAGCACTATTTATGACAATGAAAAATTGAAAGCAGCCTAAATGTCCTACCTAATCAATGCAATGAGTAATCTGTGGTATATGCATATTGTGGAATGTTATGTGGTCATGTAAAATGATGTTGTAAAAGTATACTTGTTGACATGGATACATACTCATACTGTTGAAGGAACAAGAGCTTCAAAGCATCGTTTTTTGTTACCATCTTTTTCTGGAATGGACTTACTGTTATTTATACCTATCTATATACCTACATTATAATTTATAAGGGTACATATAAAAATCCTTAAAATGGTTACTGCTGGATGGTGGGATTATAAATACTTTTGATCCCTTTCTTGTCTTATCTTTATTTTAAATTTTTCTACAGTGATGATATATTACTTGTGTGTGTATGTTAATGCACACAGAGGCACATGTGTATACGTACACACATCTCAGTTCAGAGAATTAACACAAAATTTAAATGGATAAATTTGGACAACCTGCCCTCTGTCCTAACTGAGAGAAATGCCTTCCCCATGTGGCTAGATGGGAGCAGCAGGCCCCATAAGGGTTACAGGTTGCTCTACTTCTGTAGAGAAGGAAAGAGGCAGGGGTGAATTAGAGGACCCGTTGTTCCGCCCTCATTTCCTGGCCAAGGTGACCAACCATCCCAGTTCACCTGGGGCTGAGAGATTTTCCAGGATGTGAGACTGTCAGTGCTAAATTGGTGAAGTCCTAGGCAAACTGGGACAAGTTGGCCACCCAGTTCCTGGCTGACTGGAGAAGAATGGCTGGTACTCAGCGCAGGTACGTAGAGCCGCCGCATCTTCTGACTCGCTCTGTGGTATGCGATCTCTTGAAAGATTATTTACAAAATTGTTGCTGACTCCTGGCTAGGAGAGGCTGTGAGCTCAGCAGGGTGGGGTCAGGACTCAGAAGGGTGGGGTCAGGACTCAGAAGAGCCTTTCTGACCCCCAAGAAAGCAGAGCTCATTTCAGAAGACCCCTTCTCTTTTCTTCCTGTATCCATCCATGCATTTGTTCTGTGCCTGAGCCTCTGTAAGTAAAATGAAACGAAGTGTTATCTGAATAATTAAGGCCAAATTAGCCATTCAGTGACTCAGATGACTTTGAATTTCCGACTTCAATTATTATTAAACTTTGAACTAATTAATGTTGCTGAAGCTGCATTAATTGTGTCCCATTAGCTCAATTGTGCCCATTCCACTAAAGCTCTCGACATCCTTTTTTATGAAAGTGAAAGAGAAAAGGGATCAGGAACAGGGATGGCAAACCACAGCCGGTGTGGAAAGGAAAGTTGACATGTGATGAAAGCGGAAGTCTGTGTAAACTGCTGGGCTATCAACATTGAATACCTCTCTCTGTGTGTTGCACGTGGACACATTTGAAGGTGGTGGCCAAGATGGTGCAGAGTGGGACCAGTGCCGGTTCTACAGATGGACGTTGTGGGCTCATCTGCCTGTCATCCTTTACTTGAAAGTAGAGCACTTTTTGCACCAGCTGAATCAGGGGACGTCCTCCTGGGTAATTTCAGGGACTCTGAAATTACATCACATTCACATCATTCCCTTTGGATCTTAGGGTGCTAGGGTGCTCTATCAGGGATGTGGAAGGGTGAGCATCTCCACAAAACAGACTGAGCCTATTCCCTGACTGGGTCATCAGGTCAGTTAACAGTGTTCCTTCTGTCCTCTACTCTGAAGTGCGAAATTGCATTGTTTTCCTGGCCCACAGGAAAACTCCTTTTCCGTTGAGTTTCTCTGACAGGTGCTCCTTTGTTGCCTGAAAAACATAAGGAAGGAGAGTAAGATTGATCCGGGGAGGTGGGGGGGATTCCAAGTGACTCTCGTCTTCTGGCACGGCCTCAAGCATAGAGCCTGCATCTTATTCCTCAGGGGAACTTTCTTTTCTGACAAAGAGTGATGCAGGGGGTTGTAAAGCCTGTTCTGTGGACCACTGGTGCTTTACTGGTCCTCCAGGTGTCGTAAAATTCAAGGTGAGAGCGTGCTCATGTTTCCCTGTAAGGAGGAAACACAGGAGTCCCATTGGCTCTGGGTGAGGACTCTTGGTTCTGCTTTAGAGCCCAGGGGAGATCCGATTCTTTTCTTCTCCGAGTAACTGTCTCAGTCTCACGAGAGCCCACATCTAATCCCTTGCTGTTTTCCCCACCTCTTCACTAGCAGCACAAAATGACAAGGTTCGGTGGCCAAAGCAATCCTTTGGGTTTTGTTGTTTATTTTACACCACTAGGAAGAACAGGTGGATTAGGTAAGAGACGCCACTTAGCTTTTGGGTGAGGAAATAAGAGGTGTGGTGAGATGGGCTCAGGTGTATTTTGCGGGTGGGAATGCAGATAAGATCCAGAAGAGGATGATGTGAATGTGAGCAATGAGACAGATTCCCTGAAATTACCCAGGAGGACACCTCCTGACGTGACTGACAGACGGAAAAGAGGGTGTGTTGCTTTCAAATGAAGGATGACTGGCAGCAAAATGAGATCACAGCTTGCATTATTTTTGAATTGGCATTTGTCTCACTCTGCATCACCTTTCCCATCTGCACATGTGTACGTGTGCAACACACAGACATCCACATCTGCTAAAGAGTGGGTAATGAAAATCCAAGGACCCCAGACACTTGCTTGACCCAATTATCCAGAAACTCAACCGCTTCAATCTCCTTACGTTTAGCGAGAGAGAAAAGGTGGATGGAGTAATGAGAGGACAGGTGAGGTGATCTCAGGTGTATTTTGCTAATGGGAAGGCGCATTGGTACCACATATTAGAAAGTAATTTGCATGAATATAAACATCTTTAAAAGTTCTCATTCATTGATCCAATAATTCTAGTTCTAGGAATCCAGCTAGAGTAACTAACCAGTGATGCAGAGGAGCATGTAGTATGTTAAGGCTACTTACTGTAACTTTATATATTGTAGTAAAATATTGAGAAAAAATGGACATGATCAAGGATGGGAAGTATTGAAACATTTTAAGTACATCTATCTGATGGAATTACACCACCAGTGAAGGTGATGCTTTAGATGTATTTGGTTTTTAAAATGAAAAGTAATACATGCATATTGTTTAAAGGCTTAAATAGCGCAAAAGAGCAGAAATAAGGAGATCTGTCTCTCATCTCAGACCCCAGTCCTTCTCTACAGATATGACTACTGTCATCAGTTATAGATTGTGTTTTAGAAAAGAAAGCAGTGAAATAAGAAAATGATTCTAAAGCAATGCTAAGTGGAAAAACGACACAGATAAGAAAACTAACTTTTCAGTATAATTGCAGTTTGAGAGGAGTGAGGTGAGGGTAATATGGAAAGGAAATATCCCAAACTCTTTCTGGGTGGTGAAATTAAGAGTAATTTTTATTTTCTGTGTTTTCTAATTATTTTTATGACGTGTAATGTTGCTATCTAATACTCAGCATTTAGGGAGCTGAAGATTGCATTCAAGCTCGAATTCAGCAAAGAGCACAAATGATCTTTAAATAATAATTGTTTTTGAAAAAGTAAGGGTTTTTATATTTACATATATGTTCCCCAGTTCTTGTCACGTGTAAGTTTAAAATAGCACTGCAGGCCAATATGCTTTTGTTCTAGAAAACACAGAAAATCAAAGTTGTCTCCCCACCAGCCCTTCTCCATCATTCCACTAAATCAACACACACTAGAAAGTTAGAGTTCTTGCTATTATTTGTTGGTCTTGTGCTCAAATAAAAACTTCCTCTTATTTTGCATGTGAGTGCCAAATGCTGGAGTTTGAACTTTGCCTTTCTATAAATGAATGCATCAGGGAAAATAAACTTGACACTGGTTCTTAGGTCAAGGTCTAATGTTATGAGATTTTTCAAAAGAATCCCAGGGGAAAGTATTTATCTGGTTTGTGTATGACAGCACTTAGGAACAAACTCTCCAAGTTCCCCAAAATGATAAATGTACATTTGACAGTCCATTGCAATGGTATTTCAGAATCCACACACGTTTTAAAGAGACAGACATTTTTGAATATCCCTAAAAAGACGCAGTAGCAAAAGTGTTAATTTCTGATGTTGGAAAGAGCTTTCTGCACTTGTATTGGAGCATGTGTATGTGTTTTCATGATGAGATTCCCATGGTGTTGTGAAAACCCTTATTGGAGAGGAGTTGGGAGGGTATCGACTTTTCATTCTGTTTAGAGTCTTCTTGTCTACACCATTGTCTATGCTTCTTGTCAACACCAGCTGTCGGGTTCACCTGAGTCTGGGATGGAACAAACAAATATTCTATTTGTATCCACATGTTGGTTGATTGGTCAAGTAGGTAATGATGTTAGTAACTCCGATTTGTCCTTTTTTTTTTTTCCTAATATAAATTTGTTTATTTATTTATTTATTTACTTATTTATTTATGGCTGTGTCGGGTCTTCATTGCTGCGCATAGGCTTTCTCTAGTTGCGGCGAGCGGGGGATAATCTTCGTTGCAGTGCGTGGGCTTCTCATTGCGGTGGCTTCTCTTGTTGTGGAGCATGGGCTCTAGATGTGCGGGCTTCAGTAGTTGTGGCACGCAGGCTCAGTAGTTGTGGCTTACTGGTTCTAGAGCGCAGGCTCAGTAGTTGTGGCACACAGGCTTAGTTGCTCTGCAGCATGTGGGATCTTCCCAGACCAGGACTCGAACCCATGTCCCCTGCATTGGCAAGGGGGTTCTTAACCACTGCACCACCAAGGAAGTCCTCCAATTTGTTCTTGCCATAGATAAAGAGATGAGGACTTAACTGAAGATTACATGGCACCAAATGAGCAATGTTTTGCTTCAGTCCTTCCCACACTTATCAACTTATTAGGATAAACATGAAAATGTGAGCGGGTAGTGCTAGCAGCAATGAGGAACCAGGGCTGTGGGCAGTGGTCTGCTACTAGAACTAGTTCAAATTTTTATTTCCTTGTACTTTGAATTCTTGATTCCTGGTGATTTATGTATTTATAGATGTATTTTGTATTCATTTGTTAGGGCTACTATAACAAAATAGCACAAACTGGGTGGCTTAAACAACAGAAATGTATTTTCTCATAGTTGTGGAGATTGGAAGTCCAAATTCAAGGTATCAGCAGGGTTGGGGCCTTCTGAGTGCTATGACGGGGGGTGGGGGACTTTTCCATGCCTTTCTCCAGCTTTTGGTAGTTTGCTGGCACTTTTTGACATTCTTTGGCTTGTAGATTCATTACCCCAATCTCTTCCTTCATGTTCACATCGTGTTTTCTCTCTGTGTGTGTCTGTCTCCAAATTTCTCCTTTTTATGAGAACACCAGTCATACTGGATTAAGGGCTCACTCTACTCCAGTATGGCCTCATCTTAACTAATCATGTCTGCAACAACCCTATTCTATTCACTTTCTGAGGTACTGGAGGCTAGGACTTCAACATATGAATTTTTAGGAGACACAGTTCAACCCCTAACATACAAACAGATGTGTGCATACATGTGTGTATGTATAATGTTTTTTGAGGGCACATAAGCACAGTGAAGGCCATTTTGGCCTGTTCTGGACTCTGATTGAATGATGGAGTCTTCCTTGAATACTACAGCATTACTGTGAAAAATGTGTGTGTGTTGGCAGTTAACAGCAGTTATGCATTACATACGTTTGTGGCATTGCCTTTGAATTTGATGTTTTGTGTATTGCTATGTTTTTGGCAATAATTATGGCTACATGGACATGTGACTAGCATATGGGCCAATTGAAAAGCTTATGAGATGTGGTTTATGATTTCACAGAATTTCTTCCCTTTTGCACAGTTAATAGCATCATTTACTTCTTCATTTTGGTTTAGAAATGTATTTACTCCACACTAATTTCAACTTGGGCAATTGTGCATTGTCAGAGCAGACGCTCATGATATGGGTCACGTGCATGATAGGGTTAGATCATCTAGAACTTAAAAACTTCTACGAGCCTTGTGGTGACTGAGAAAACGACATTTTATGGCATTTCTAGTTGGCCTAATCTCAGCAATGAGCCCATGTATAACCACGGAAATTCTGTGATATTACCCTGTCAGTTCTGATGGTCCCTGCTCTCGTCTGTTCTTTGAAGTCCTTCATGGAGAAACCGATGGGTACTGAGTAGCTATTACAAATTTCCTGGTACCAAGCCTTCAGAGAACAGATCTGGCTTAACCTTTTACCAGGGGTCAGGAAAACATCACATCTGTCCAAGAGAGCAAAGCACACATTTAAGGAAACAGAACATAAGTCTTTGATTGTTCTAGAGAGCCTTATCCACCAGAAAACAGTGGATGAGTGTAGCGTACAGATACGAGGACACCAAATGAGAAGGCACAGTGCCCATATAAATAAGAGACTGTAAAAATAATTGTTTTTCCAAGAGAGAGGTAGTTCTGAATTTTAAGAGAGAATGTTAATGTATTTTAAATGTTACTTATTATTAAATACAGAAAAAACCTTTAAAAAATTATGATACCCACATACCTATCTGCTAGCTTCAACAATTATTAACAATTGTTATAAATTAATTGTGTAATCATCACAATCACAATAGCAGTTATTAGCAGTTTAAAAGTTTTGCTGAAGAATATTACAAATAGCAAACAAGGCATTGAGGAAAATGGAAAAATTAGCTGGGATGATAAGCTCCAATTCCAACAGTAATAGCCTATTACATTATGGACACTGAGGGTCATTGTGGACTCTTCCGTAATGAATCCAGGCGGCCAGCAGAGTCTCCAGCAGCTGAGGACCTCACCCTGCCCTGGGCAACAGCCCAGAGGCCTCTCTGCAGGACTTAAGGCTTGCTATTTTGCCTAGCAATCCCTCCTTCCACAGTTGCTGTTTGTATCGAGTCTCTCAAACTTTTGTCTGTGAACCTCTTTGATGAGGCAAAAAGCCTCCAACCATCTGCCCTACCTGTTGGCTCTGAGCACGAGGGGAGCTTGCCTTTGCTCACTCTTTCTGTCCAGTGTTTTGATGGACGATGCATTTCCAGTAACCCAACTGCTCAGAACAAAGACCACATCTCCTTTTCTCTTTTCTCTTTGTGCTGGTCGGGGAACAGAAATGTGTTTCTCATTATTTGGTCTGTTTTACAATGTGAGTTCCTGCTGGGGTTCAGTGCTTTGGGGATTACTAGGTATTTCATCTCATACAAGACTGGCCCTTCCTTAATGTTTAACAATGGCAGCCTGTCCCAAGACAGGAAACCCTGAAGTGCTTTGCTAAATTTAAAGACTCAACCAAACATTAAGGTTCAGAAGATTTTTCCTGTTGGAAAAAAACGTGTAATTTCCTTCTGGCTGGTGTGTATATGCATTATGAGGGTGTTGGGGGGTACTTGGAATGGGGTGGTGTGTGGTAGGATGGACCCAGAGATAATTCCTAGGTTAAAAGCCATTATGGCACAATGGAAAGAAAACAGGCCCTGGAGCCAGAAGGTTGGGTTAGAATCCCAAGTCTTTCTTTTTTTTTTAAATTTTATTTTATTTATTATTTATACAGCAGGTTCTTATTAGTTATCTATTTTATACATATTAGTGTATATATGTCAATCCCAGTCTCCCAATTCATCCCACCACTACCACCCCTCCCACTTTCCCCCCTTGGTGGCCATACATTTGTTCTCTACATCAGATGTCTCTCTACCTAGAGACATCTGTGTGTCTCTATTTCTGTCTTGCAAACCAGTTCATCTGTACCATTTTTCTAGATTCCACATATATGCATTAATATATGATATCTATTTTTCTCTTTTTGACTTACTTCACTCTGTATGACAGTCTCTAGGTCCATCCACATCTCTACAAATGACCCAATTTCATTCCTTTTTATGGCTGAGTAATACTCCATTGTAGATATGTACCACATCTTCTTTATCCATTAGTCTGTCGATGGGCATTTAGGTTGCTTCCATGTCTTGGCTATTGTAAATAGTGCTGTAATGAACATTGGGGTGCATGTGTCATTTTGAATTATGGTTTTCTCTGGGTGTATGCCCACTAGTGGGATTGCTGGGTCATATGGTAGTTCTATTTTTAGTTTTTTAAGGAACCTCCGTACTGTTCTCCATAGTGGCTATATCAATTTACATTCCCACCAACATTGCAAGAGGGTTCCCTTTTCTCCACACCCTCTAGAATCCCAAGTCTTTCTTATTGGCTGCTGGAACCGCTAGTGACTGTGAAAGTGAATTGACCTTTCTGAGCCTCAGTTTATCGTCTGTGAAGAAGAAGATAATGTAACCTACTCCTGGGGGTTGTTGTGAAGATTAAGTAAGATGCTGGCCAAGAGCACTGGCACATTCTAGGTGTTCAGTAATTGGTACCTCTTGTTATTATTATCTTCCTGTGTGATGGTGAGGAGTGTCAGCATTGCTAATATGGGGCCCGTGACCAAGGGTTACCCGCATCTATGGAACAGACGTTTACAGTAGAGCTTTGCTCTGTGTTTAAGGATCATCTATGGGGGCAGGGAGAAAGCATTGCTTAACCCAGCTCTGCGACCCAGGGCGAGTCACTTAGCCTTAGTAACCTCATTACTGAGGCCTTGTCTCCAGCTCCAGGGCACTGGGTCAGCTCTGATACAGGGATCACAATAATCCCCATAGGGTTGACCTGGGGATCAGGTGAGATAATGTCTGTGAAAGTACTTGGTAAACTATGGAGCACAATGTAAATGCACTGCTGTGGATGTGAGGCAGAGGGAACATTTACTCTGTCCCATTCATGAGGTTCAAATATAAGCTCTCCATTCCTGGGCATTCAGCAGAGAGCAAACACATTCTATTTGGCTTTGGCATTGAATGAAAAGTAAACAGTACCTTTTCAGTTGCTTTGCTTCCTCTCTTTGCCCTTCAAAACAAAGCCAGACCCTTTAAGTGCTTCCTGCTGAGTTGAGAAAGAGGCGCTGGATTACAAATCTAGCCCCAGGTCATAGGGCCTTGGAGGAGGGGAAAATGGGGACGTCAGAACAAGGACATCCAAAGACTCATACACCTGGTTCTTAGTTAAGGGATTGGCCTTTTCTCAATCCCCAAACCAGGGCCAAGTACCCTCAAGACAGTTGCCTTCTTCTTCCATGGGGGTAATGCCAGAACACAGAGGAAAGCACTTGGACAATAGCACAGCTGGATTGTATCAAGTGTTACTATGACGATAAGGATGAGGTGCCCTGGGCTGGCCTGGGAAGTTTGGTCCAGCGGCTTGACTTTGGATCACGCCTTTCAGGATTCCTGTGAGAAGATTCCTAAGTGAATCCAAAGTCCTATGAGTTTTGTCCTTGAAATGTCTGTCACTTCCCTTCTGTTGCCATTCTCCATCTGAGGTCCTTCAGTCTCTTTCCTCCAGTCTCACCAGTCCATCCTATGTGTCCTGAATACTGCCTTTGCGGTGGGAATTAGGATCTTCACGATCTAGACTAGCCTACTTTTCCTGCCTAAGTCCCAAACAGACTCATGGCCCCATCACATTTGTGCCGTAGCTCTCACTGTCACTCCCTCTGGAGGTGCTCTTTTTTCTCTCTTACTGTTTACACCCTCACATCCTTCAGGACACTTTGTGTTCCCCTCGTCATGAAGCCTTTTGTGACAGTTCAATCCCACTGCTCTTCCTCTGTCCACTGGTAGACTATAGTATAGTATAGTATGTATTTTCCGTGTTACTCTTTGGCCTTTAACGATTTTCTGTCCCTTGTACATTCATTTACAACTTGCCTTTGTACCAGGCACTGTACTGGGGACTGAGGAATCCAGTGGTGAAGCAAACAAATGTGGCCTCTCCCCAGAAGAAATTGGCCATTTAGTAAGTAAGAAGGGAGATTTCAAAAAAAGAAAGAGAGAAGAAAAGAAACAATACATAATACATAGTAAAGAGCATGGATTTTATTCTAAAAGCAGTGAAAGCCATTGTAGAGTGTTTTAAAACATTTTTAAAGAGCTTCATTGAGGTATAATTGACATATAATAAACTGTGCAATTTTTATTGGGGTATAGCTCTTTTACATACTATACATATTTAAAATGTATATAACTTGATAAGTTTTGACACATGTGTGCACTCATAAAACCATCTTCACAATGTAGTGAGCATACTTATTACCCCCAAAGTTTTCTTGTGCTCCCTCCTTCCCTCCTCAAATGCTGATTAGTTTGAATTTTCTATAAATAATCCTATAGTATACGTAAGGTCGGATCTTAACACACGGCACCGCGAAACAGAGGAAAGCTTCAAGTGAGCTTTATTAGGGAGCGCTCCCGGGCGAGGTTCACTGGTCCGAGAGAAAGGGGCCAGAGAAGTCGCACCCGGGTGAGGGTTGGGCAGGATTTTATAGGGGAAGAAGGGAAAGGGGTGTGGTGAATCTGGGAGGGCGCAGGGTATTCATTATTTGGTGGTCTTTTCGGGTATCCTGGGGGACCGTTAGTCCCGCGCCTCGAAAGGCGGGAAGGCTGGGCTGGGTCCAAAGTCCCCAGGTCAGTTCCTGGAACTGGGTGGTCCGGAATGTCTCCAGGGCAGTTTCTGGAACTGGGTGGTCCGGAGAATTTCGGTCTGATGCAACCTGTGAATCTGATTGTGTTCCCCTGCCTCGGGCCAGTTGGCCTCACAGTATATACTTTTGTGTGTGCTTCAGCATGTTTATTTTGAGATTCATCCACGTTGTGTCGTGTATCAGTAGTTCATCTTTTTTACTGCTGGGTAGTATTCCATTGTATGATATGCCCATTCGTTTATCCATTGACCTGTTGATGAACCTTTGGGTGGTTCCCACTTTGGGGCTATTGTAATGTTGCTATACCTGCATACAGGTATAGCAATGTTGCTATACCTGCTATTATGTTGCTATACCTGCTATACCTGCATACAGGTATGTGGACATATGTTTTCATGTCCTTTGAGTAGACAGCTAAGAGTGGAATTTCTCAGTCATGTGGTAAATTTATGTTTAATTTTCTAAGGAACTGCCAGGTCTGTTTGACCTCAGGGCCGTCATTCTATTCACATCAGCTTATTGTAGAATAATGTAGACATAGACAAAGATGGTGACGAAGGAAAATAATCACTAACATTTACTATATGTTTCCCATAGTCTAGGCATCGTGCTAAGAATTTTTAAATGCATTATTCCTTAATCCCTCCAAAAAACCCTCTGAGGTAGGCACTATGATTAGCCTCATGTATAGAAGAGGCACCTAAGACTTTTTGAAATTGAATAACTTGCCCAAGGTCTCTGACCTACTAGCAAAGTAGCTAGAACCTAAACCTAGGCTTTTCTGACCCCAAAGTTTGTATTTATAACCACAGTGTACGTAAGAGTAAGCCAGTGGACACTAAACTCAAGACACTTGCCTTATGCTTTGCTTTCTCCTCAGACTCAGGGTGGCAGGGTGGGGGCTGGGGAAAGAGCGTTCTGTGCCTACAGGGGGGGTTCTGTTTCGCTGAGATGCTGGTCTCAGTTTGTTTTAACTGTTAGTCTAAGAATCTGAGCAAAATAGAATGTGCAGGATACACTTAGAATTCATTTTATGGATTACTCTAGAACTCCATAGAAATCATTTATCATGTTGAATCCAAATATATGACTATATTTAAAAGGTATTTCTTTTTTCCTCAGTTTAGATCATAGTTTTTTAGAGGGCCTCATCCATCAAAGCACAATAAATGGAAAATGACTGTGTAAAGAATCCTAAGACTCTGATATTTGGAGGCAGAATGATAGTAAGAGCCGAGAGGACACGAGTTTGGGAGTAAGAGCCGAGAGGAC
>NW_021703773.1:13032974-13088182 GCF_005190385.1 Monodon monoceros | reverse complement strand
GGGAGTAAGAGCCGAGAGGACACGAGTTTGGGAGTAAGAGCCGAGAGAACATGAGTTTGGGAGTAAAAGAGACTTGGATTGAAAGCTGGCTCTGATATTTTGTACTTAAACTTTGTTTTCCTCACCTGTAGAATAGAAAGAGTAATCATTTTAAAGGGTTGTTTTGAGGATTAGAGAAGATTACAAGTCAAAACCGTAGGTTCTCAATGAGTGCCAGATTCTAGTTTCTTTTTCCACTTCACTTTTTTAAAAAGGACACACACATCCTGGCTTAAAACCTAAAGCCCTGGGCTTCCCTGGTGGCGCAGTGGTTGAGAGTCCGCCTGCCGATGCAGGGGACACGGGTTCGTGCCCCGGTCCGGGAAGATCCCACATGCCGCGGAGCGGCTGGGCCCGTGAGCCATGGCCGCTGAGCCTGCGCGTCCGGAGGCTGTGCTCCGCAACGGGAGAGGCCACAGCAGTGAGAGGCCCGCGTATCACAAAAATTAAATAAAAATTAAGGTTTGATTAAAAAAAACAAAAAAAAGCCTAAAGCCCTTTCTGCTTGAGAGTGGTGATCCTCCCAAACCATACACAAAATTGTGTATGTTTGTACATGTGCATTTTGGTGGGAAAATGTCCCTAGCTTCCATCAGATTTCAAAGAACTCCATGATTCAAAAACAATTCAGAACCAACATGAGACTTTTTTAAATTCATTTTGTCATTCAACGATATTTACTGAATACCCACTATGTATGGGTCAAGAATTTTATACAGATAAACTCTGTCCCTCCCTGCCTTTAAGGAGTTTACAGTTAAGAGTCATGAGTAAAAAACTGCAGTGTGTTGTGAATTTGTGTGTTACCACAGTAATTACATACATCAGAGAGAAAGCTTGTTGTGTGAAGAAGAAAGCAGAAGATTCCTAGGGTGGAGGTGAGCATGATAGAATCATTGCAGGGGGAAGAGTCAGGAATCCAGGACATACATTCCCTGACTTTCATGTTACTGGCAGTCAGCTGCTCCATTGCTGGAGAAGACAGTGCGGGTTCTGCCCTGGACAGAAGTGCCTGCCGATGTGTGTGTGTGTGTGTGTGTGTGTGTGTGTGTGTGTGTAAGGGGTGGAATGGGGAGTGAGGAAATGTACCTGGCTCTCCCCTTATCAGGTGGAGCTCTGCCTACCTCGAGGGGCTCTTTTTTCTAATTTGCTCAGATGTTCTGTGTGTGCTGCCAGCCCCATGTGGTGCTGCTAGACAGTGTCAAATTTCCCTTTAGTAGTTTTGCTGTTAAACTTTAAAGTGGATCAGCTCAGGCTTCCCTGGTGGCGCAGTGGTTGAGAGTCCGCCTGCCGATGCAGGGGACGCGGGTTCGTGCCCCGGTCCGGGAGGATCCCACATGCCGCGGAGTGGCTGGGCCCGTGGGCCATGGCCACTGAGCCTGCGCATCCGGAGCCTGTGCTCCGTGACGGGAGAGGCCACAACAGTGAGAGGCCCGCGTACCGCAAAAAAAAAAAAGAAAAAATAAAGTGGATCAGCTCGAGTCCTGAAACAAAAAAGTGTGCTCTTTACTCCATTGATCTTTTAGTAGACGTGATCAAGATGACAGTTGGATTTCCGTGTTGACAGTGTTTTGAAAATAAAGAAGGTGTCTTCCAGGCAGTTAGCAAGACGAGTTGGAAAAATCCTGAAGCCGGAGGGGAGTTGGGGTATTGTGTAGCTCCATCCTCTCATTTTATAGATGAAGACCCTCGGGCCCAATTATGTGATTTCTCTGAGGTTACGCGGCTGTTCCTCAAGCATGGGCTGCCGTTGATAAATAAAGCAGCCACAGAGCGAGTGGCTCCTGAAGGCACACTCTGGATGTTTCACTCTCATGGCTGTGAGCGCTGAACAGTGGGAAAGGGCCTCTGTGCAGTCAATCCCATTTCTGCCAGCCCTGCCCACAGGGACTGGCTCCACCTGCCCCATTGCATCTCGGGGGCCAGAGCCTGTGCATGTTTATTCTTTCCAATTCTGCACTTTGCTCTTTTATTTTTACTGGCCCTGCAGTTGTGTTTGTTCCTGGAGCCCTCTTCATACATATTGCAGGCGGCCCTGTGTTTACTTGAGCTCAGGACTAAATATAACCTCTGCTATTGCCAGAGACATCCTTACATGTCAGCCCCTTTCCAGTGTGTGTGCAAATGCCACTGCAGCCTACAGACCCGGGACAGGTACAAATGCTGGTTTCATTTCATGGGAGTTCACTTTAAAATGGAAACTGTGACCGTAAACACGGATGGCCGGGTTCAGGAAGAAATTAGTTCTTATCACAGGCAGCTCTCATGCATTGTCTCTTGTGTGCAGAAAGCCCAGTCTCCAAATCATAGGTGGGACAGGGCCCTCTTCTCCATTTAACAGCATGGCAGGTGCCCCTTCTCCATCCTGTGGGCCCTTCAAAGGGAAATAGAAAGTGTCTATAGCATCTGTCACAACCTTCCCTCCTTTAGGACCTTCTAAAGTATCCCTGGAAGAGTCTGGTTAGTGGCTTTCCATAGTGCCAGAGACCTGAGACCCAAGTTCTCAGGAAATTGCCACCACAGTCTACGGAGCACAAGGACAAGCTTCCAACCCCACACCCTCCAGGAAGCTCTCCCTCACTCTCCTATCAACCTTGCTCTCTACCGTCTGTAGTAATACTGTGCTGGTTAAAAGTTGTCTGTATGGTTCATAAATTATTTTGTGGTTTTAATCTGCAAAATGAGAGTGAAAGCTCTTCAGAATTGTAGTCTGTGTCTCCTTACCTTTACCCATTCACTCTAGTCAGTGCTGAGAAAACAGTTGCTTGCCAACTTCCCATCTTCTTGCGAACATGGAAAATTCAAGCTGGCATTTCCCCTCTTCTCTGAATCTGGTAGAATCTGCTATGGCCTCCATTACAGGGCTGGTGAACTACGGGCAAGAAGAGGTGGCCTCGAGTGACGGCAGGACCTCTTCTAAAATACACTTAGTGAGAGAAGAGTGAGGACCCTGCTCAGCTGATCGACCTAGGGACAGTGGGGTAATAGAACTTGAAACCACATTGCCTTCATATCCTCAAAGTGGGTCTGAAATCAGGTCCTTTAAAATTTCTCCAAGGTTCATAACGTCAGAGATTCACTCCTTTGAAAGAATACTATATGCAGTGATATCATTTCCCAAACCAGCCTCCCTTCCTTCTAGCAATTATTCAGCACCTACTATGTACAGCACCCTGGGTCAGCAAGGCAGGCCAACATGTACTTCTTCTACTCACGGCG
Organism: Monodon monoceros; assembly: GCF_005190385.1. Lineage (NCBI taxonomy): Eukaryota > Metazoa > Chordata > Mammalia > Artiodactyla > Monodontidae > Monodon > Monodon monoceros. The sequence continues at coordinate 13,084,924 of NW_021703773.1, read as the reverse complement.
TTTACTATCTAGGAGAAAAGACTTACCCACCAACATGTTAGAAGGACTTAGAAAGGACCATTACATAAGCTGTCTGGGCCGCTTCGGGGGTTGTCAGGAGAGCAATTTGGATGTTTAGAAGTAAAAGACACGTTGGCAGGGGTTCAGGGAGAGTAAGAAAGTAGAGAAAGAAGATGGTTTTGTTTCATTTTTGAGCTTGTTTCTACCCCAGGAAGGAAGCAAGTGGAGGAGGTAAGATTGCAGGTCCTGGAGAAGGCATGAGAGGGGCAGCAAATGTGATCCCCGCCCCCGGACAAAGAGAGAACACATGGGGGAGGGGCAGCACCCGCCACGCTTCGTGTGCTTCTCAGTCAGAATCATTCCTCATCGTCTAGGCTATAGATGGCTAACTAGCGAATTTTCTGCATGGCTGGCCAGCCAGCTACTAAGCCTGTTCTTCAGAAGTTCTCAGAAGTTCCCCATTTTGTGTTCGCTGTGGGTGAGGATCTTTGCCCCCAGTTGTATTTACAGGGTCACCCCCGCTATCAGGACTTGAGTGAGGACAGTGTCCCACACCGTCCATCAGAACAGCTGTCTGGTCAGTGTGCATCTACCACTGGCCGCAGGGCTGTTGCTGGAGATACGGTGGGTGCTGATGGTCAGAACTGGAGAGTCTCTAGTCTGGCTGTGACATCCAACAGCAGAGAGTGGGCCTCAGGGGGCCTGAGGAGGGTGTCCTTAGGTGCCCCTGAGAACACAGAGGACGGGAGCCTGTTGATGAGGAGGTGGGGCTGGCTGTGAGCTCAAGATGGGGCCTCTTGATTTTCAGTGATTCATTGTCAGAACCGGAATTTCAGGGTTCCTGTGGCCTGGGATCTACATAGGTAGGCGTTTGAAAACTAGAATTACTGGGTCATTAGGTGGTATTCAGTGTGGCTATGTCCAGAGTGTGAAAGCTTCCCCCCAGAATACAAAGCAGGATCTTATCTCTACTGCATCAGTCAGACAAGATATTACACTGGCTGTAAGATAACAGCCCGCGTCTCCCTTGGAAACAGGCAGAAATGTCTATAAACAATAAATGCAGATGAAAAATGCTCAGCTTGTGTTTTAAATCAGATTGAAGACCCATTCATTTTGTTCACCGGCATATAGTCTTTGTTATCCCACAGCCCCCATACAATGAGAAAACAGGAGTCGTGGCTAGCCCAGCACCTGGTAGATGCTTAGAAATGCTACTTACCTCTTGACCCCCAACCCCATTTCGCTTGTTCCTGAAGGAAGAAAGTCTCAGCCCCGTATACACTTGGAGGCTTTTTTCACAACCTGCTTCCTTTTCTTGCGTTCAGTAAAACATGAGCACCAATTATGTGCTAGGGGATGAGATGAAGTCCCCACCCTTGTGGAATTTAGATTCTAGTAGGAGAGAACGTCAAGAAACAAAGTGTATAATGTCAGACAGTGATAAGAACAATGAAAAAAAAAAAAAGAACAGGGTAAGGGGAGATAGCAACTGCTTTTATATCTTTATTGGGTGCATTTCAGCAATTTCTTTCCCCAGAAATGCTTCCCGACTCCCCTTACTCTTATCTCTCCCACCTTTGTTACGTTGTCATTGATTCAGAGCTCATTGCTGTTTGGACTTTTCCATTTGGGTTCAATTTCCTTTGTAAAGTTCACCCTTTTCCTTGAGGGGCAGTGAGTAGTTACATTCTTCCAGTCTTTGTCTGACTGTATCTTTATTTTATCTTTTGCTTAGTAGCTTAGACCTGTATAGATTCTAGATTAAAAGCGTTTTCCTGCGGCGCTTGGAAATATTATTCCACTGTCTTCCACTGTCTCTCGAAGCTGGTGAGCAGCTTTTTATTAGGATAATTGCTGTCCTTTGCATAATTTGTCTTTTTCTCTCATTTTTTCTCTTCTCTTCCCTCTGTTTTTTTTTCTCCCTCACTTTTTCCTTTAGCTGCTTTTAGGTTTTTAAAAATTGTGTGTGTGTGTGCATTCTGTAGCTTCACTGTGGGTCATGTTAGTATAGGTTTACTTTTCTCTGTTCTGTTTGGGACTAGTGACTTCGTATCTTCAGGTATGAATCCTTATTTGTTCTCCCAAAGCTTAAACTCCAGTGAAATGTCGGTCCTTCTTTTCTTCTTTTATTTCTTTTAATACTCTAATATTTTCTACCTCTTTGTCTCTCTGGCTTCATAGTTGGTAATCTATGCATATCTATTTCCCAATTACAAATTACAGTGACCTATTTTACGATTCACATAGTCTCTCTTCAGTTTTGCTAATATACAATTAAACTGTACATTGCATTTTAATCTTAATGATGACGTGTTCATTTTTAGAAAAAAATTTCAAATCTTTTCCATTTTTTCATAATGCCTAATATTTTCTTGGAGTTTTGGCCTTTTTTGGAGGGGTCTATATTTAGTCATTTCAAATATTTCTTTTAGATTCTCTTTCAGATTGATGTTCTATTCTCTAATGCCCAATTCTTCATTTTGTTTTGTTTTCTCATTCTCAAAAATGGTGGGTTGTTTCCTTATGTATTTTATAATATTTTTTTAAAATCTAATAGAGATTGTGTGTGTCTGAAAAGCTCCTGTGGCATGGATTTTGAGAACATCTTTCTCATGGTTGCCTCTGTTTCTGCCAAGGACTCTGGGTATCACTGGCCCAGAACCAGGTCTTTACATTAATTCCTGGACTTAGGGTTTTCTAGATCACACAGGTAAATTTGAATCCCTCATCTATGCAAGACACAGGCTAGAGTTCCTGTTTTTTAGGGGAGACTTTATTTCCCCACCCAGAGTCCAGCCAGAAACAGAAAAACTTTCTTGTAATATCTTGGTACTGATGGGTAGATTTTTCTAGTCTATCTTTTACCTGAGGAGGGAAGTCTATTAGGGTCCCGTCTTAATGCAGGAATTTCAGTTCCCAGCTCCACATCTCTATCAGGCTCAAAAAGCCTTGTTGAAGTCTAATACATTGGCTAAATATTTACTTTATAACCCAGTGCTGCACCAGGGACCTCCAGCAGCATCAGCAGCATCTTGGAGGTCGTTAGAAACACAGAATCTCAGTCTCACCCAGAGCTGTAGAATCCGAATCTTCATTTTAACAAGATCCCAGGTGATTCATGTGCACATTGCAGTTTGAGAAGCACTGCCCTGGATCACCATGTTATATAATGCTCCTTCTTCCAACCCCTCCCCTAGAGAAGGGACAGTGTCAGCTCATGTGTTTTCTGGTTTGGTTTTGTTTTGTTTTAACTTTCCTCCGCATTTTTGGGAAATGAGAATTTCACTGTCTTTCTTGGGAGCTCACCTATGCATTTAAAAACACTTGTGTTAAAACCTTCTTAGTCTGCCATATCACCAGGCCTGGAAGGCCAATCCTACTGTCTTCACAGTCCAGCATTGAGTATTTAAAAACTTCCTATACCAGCCGCTTGCTTACTGCTTTTGTATGCAGACAATCAGTAACTGTAGCTGCTACTGTCCCAATGATAGGTTAGAACTGATCTTTTGAAAGTTACAGAGTAAAATGGATAATTTTTGTTTAGTTTTCTTCCCTTGCATGGTGGTCTCTTTTTTATATACTAATGCTTTTGAGACAGGCTGGGACCTGGGACCCTCTACTGCAGTGCCTGCGCCCGGACAAACGTCTCCTTGAACAACACAATACAAAGAAAGTGTAAGGGAAAGTGTAACCGTGCGCATGCGCAGTTGGGGCAAATTGTGAACAATAAGATACAAAAAGGCCAAAACCTAACTGCCACTTCTGAGATGCCAGGAAGCAAAAGCAGGATCCTGTGCACAATCCCTGCACACAGCACCACCAAGGGGGTGGGCAGACCACCGAAGCACCCCTCCGGCCAGATCCACCTATCTGCTTCCACCCTCATCCCATTTAAGGAACCAGGTCACCCACTGCCTGGGGGAGTGAACAAGGGAAACTCTTACTTGTTTTCTCTCCCTCCAGTCCCAGTAAAGCCTTGCCTGAATTCCTCATCTGGCCTCTTATCAATTTCTATTGGTTGATGAGTCCAAGAACCCAGGTCTGTAACACTTTGACCCATTACATCCTCTGGTCCTACTATGTACTTTTTTTTTTTTTGGCTGCATTGGGTCTTCCTTGCTGCGTGCAGGCTTTCTCTAGTTGCAGCGAGAGGGGGCTACTCTTTGTTGCGGTGCGCGGGCTTCTCATTGAGGTCGCTTCTCTTGTTGCAGAGCACGGGCTCTAGGTGCACAGGCTTCAGTAGTTGTGGCACATGGGCTCAGTAGTTGTGGCTCGTGGGCTCTAGAGCGCAGGCTCAGTAGTTGTGGCGCACGGGCTTAGTTGCTCCAAGGCATGTGGGATCTTCCCGGACCAGGGCTCGAACCCGTGTCCCCTGCATTGGCAGGCGGATTCTTAACCACTGCACCACCAGGGAAGCCCCCTACTATGTACTTTTTATAGAGCTGGGTCCGGCTCAAGACTAGACCCCCTCTTGTGCACCATGGAATTTCTGTAGTGAGATGGGAGAAATCGGTTGTGCTCTCAGAGTCACAGACACCGAACAACACAGCAGGGGCCGCTTTATCATCAGATACCTCTTTCAGAGCCCCAGTTGAACAGTGGGTTATCTCAGCCCGTGCCCAGTCAGCCTACATGTGCAGGCCAGTAAAAACAGCTGTGGAAGCAGCTCTCTCCAAATTCACTAACAGGCATTAATTATGTACTCGTCTATGGCATTGCAGTGTCTCAGGGAAACCCGAAGGGGAGGAGGAAGCAGCCCCTGACTTTGGGCAGCTTATCATCATGCGGTAGCGAGGCATCCATACCCAAAAGAATGAGAAGGAAAATCCCGAGATGTTAGATAAGCAAGTGCCTCCTGGAGAGGTAGGGGCTGTACAGAAATGCTGAGGGAACCTCGATTAAGAGAAGGAACTGCGGAAGGAACTGCAGAGGTGCAGGGTGACATCATCCCTTCACTTATTAAATTGCCACTAAATCCTTATCCCCTGCCTGCTTCTTCTTGGGGCAAATCATTCTCCTTTGTTTCAGAGAGAAGTTAAGAGCACCTCTGCCCTCCCCTGCCTGGGTAATCCATCACATCAACCACAGAGACCTTAGCTTTCTAACACCATTTGGGGAGATCTGCTTGGCATAAAAAAACATATCTTCCCTGCGTGAGATGAGGACAGATTTCAGCTTTCTTCCCACCTCCTGTGGGGTACATCTGGCCCACAGTCCCTGATCATTGTTTGCAGAGCTTTAATCCAAACGTGTACATTGTTTTTTGAATGGCAAAAGACTGGGCCAACAATAACCACAGGACTTGATCTGCTCCGTTCATCTGGAGGGCAGGGTTATTATATGAAGCTCCCTTCCAGCCAGTCTTATGTGCTCTTTGTTTCCTGGGGAGCCAGGATCATTGCCTTTGAAACTTTGCTTACAGCGCACCCTCCCCTGGAATCCCTTACCCCATTCCTTTCCAAATCCTACCTGTTCTTGAATGCCCTCTTACACGGGTGACTTTGTATCCGCACTGATTTTTTGAAACTTCATTCATATTGAAGTTCATTAGGAATTGCTTTTTTTGTATTATTAGGAATTGCTATTTTGTCTTTCTAACTTATCTCCTGAAATGTATTTTAAGCTTTTTGAAGTCAGAGAACTTGTAGCATGCAGCACAGTTGGCAGGCATAGAGCAAGTTCTCAAAGATCTCAAGAAAGTCTCTTGATTCCAGACTCATAAAATGACTCATTTTCAATATATACAATTATTCCTATGCTCCAATGAAACATTTCTATATGATGCCCAGGTTGTTGTGGAAATCATACCAAAGAGTGGCTAAGAACATAGGACTGTCTTGTTTATAATGGTTCTAGGAAATGAGCCAGGTTTTCCCTTGTAGGAGGTGGATTGCTTCACTAGTGCTTACCTAAACACGGTGCCCCCCTCCACCTGCCATCAACACTTCCTACCACCTTCTTTCTCATAATAAAATGAGAGATAATAAAATGTCACATCTTCCTCATTTTATATATTTGGAAGCTCTGTTATTAGGTGCATACACATGTGTAATTGTTATGTCTTCCTGATAAATTGATACTTTTATCATTATGAAGTCAACTTCATCTGATATTACTGCCACTTGGCCTTATTATGCTTACTCTTTGCATGGTGTGTCTTTTTCCATTCTTTTACTTTACTTTTGCTTGCAACCTATCTATCTTTACAGTTACAGTGCATCCCTTGTAGACAGTGTGTATTTAGGTCTTGTTTTTTTAAAATCCATTATGACAACCCCTGCCTTTTAATTGGGATGTTTAGTCCATGAATACTTAATGTAATTTTTCTTATGGTTGGATTTAGGCCTACTATTTTCTACAGGCATACTTCAGAGATATTGTGGGTTGGGTTCCAGACCACTGCAATAAAGCAAATATCATAATAAAGTGAGTCACGCTAATGTTTTGGCTTGTGGATATAAAGGTTAAGTTTACACTATACTGTAGTCCATTAAGTATGCAGTAGCGTTATGTCTAAAAAAACAATATATGTACATTCATTTAAAAAATACTGTATTGCTAAAAAATGCTAACCATCATCTGAGCATTCAGTGAGTCGTAGTATAACATCAGAAATCACTGATAACAGATCACTATAAGAAATATGATAATAATGAAAAAGTTTGAAATATTGCAAGAATTACCAAAATGTGACACAGAGATACAAAGTGAGCAAATACTGTTGGAAAAATGACACCTGTAGACTTGCTCAATGCAGGGTTGCCACAAACCTTCAATCTGTAAAAAGCACAATATTTGCAAAGTACAGTGAAGTGAAGCATAATAAAATGAGGTCTGCCTGTAATAATGACAGTTCATATATTCTTTGCTAGGCACAGTGCTAAATGTTCCATAAGCATGATCTCATTTAGCCCTCTCCAAAACCTTTAGATTCAGTATAACTATTACTCTCATTATGCAAGTGAATTAGTGAGACCTAAAATGATCAAGTGATTTGTCTCTCAGTCACAGAGCTGAAAGTGTATGGAAGAAGGACTAAAGTCTGGATGTGCCTAAATTTAAGGCCTCTTTTCGTATAAGCTTAGAGTGGATATGGGTTTTACTTATCCTTCCCTGTAGACAAAATATGGTAGCATATAGTTCACAGCCATGTAAATATATACCCTGAATATTTACTTTTCTGATTCCCTTGTCTCCTTCCTAAGTAGAGAGAATATCTAGGTCCAAGTGGCCCCTGCAGTGCCAGGAGCCCAAAAGGGGGGGGAATCTCTGTGGATGGTGAAGACTTGCTTTCATCTGAGAGACAGGGGGGTCTGACTGCAGCCCTCATTGTTGCCAACTTCTGGTATGAGGTTGGGCAAGTCATTGTGCCTTATTTTTTTTTTTTTACCTCTGCTTCCTCGTCAGTAAGTCTGGAGGAACTCTGAGATCTTTCCCTAAACTACTTAGCCTAATTCTCAGGTTTATTTTTGGTGCCAGGAACTAGAAAGAAGACTCTTGGCAAAGTTTTGCTTGTGGACCATGAATTTAACAGTATCCATGGTAACTGTCCTTGATATCTTTAATACCCAGATATCTTCCAATAACTTAACTCAAATCATAAAACCAGGATCTCTCATTCTTAATACAGCATTTTTCAATCTCTGACTCCATCTACAGCCTGCCTCCCCCCCACATCTGTAAAAAATGGGGCAGACAGCCCCATGTTTGATGTCACCTCCAAGTGCTACAGTGGAACTGGAGCAGGAAGGACCATTGATTCACTGGGTCAAGGCAGTGGTGTTTGTGTTCTTCCTGAATGTGCCACAGTCGCGGACAGCGCTGGGCTGGCACTGAGGATCCTGCTGGTTCTTCCATGGTTCCTCCAGTTGGTGGACTTGGGTGGCCCCAAAGGCCATGTGACCCAGCACGGTGCACCACCCCCAAGCTGCTGGAACCTGGAGTCCCTCCCACTCTGAACTGCAGTGTACCAGTCAGGTGATCATACTTACCCTGGCAACACACCTTCTCAGCAGCAGAAGTGAGCAGTATGGTTTGGTGCATAAACACAGGAAGTTTAAAAAAAAAAAAAAAAGCTCACACCAGTTTGGACTGAGCCGGTAGAATCCACCAAAAAGGCGAAATGTAAAACTAGCAGGAAGAACTGTCTCCAATCATGTGAGAGAGACGCGCCAACAGAAATTTTGTTCAAATAATAGAATTATTAACAGATAGACGACCAAGAACTTCTAAAATTGAATGCAGATGCTTGTTTTCCAGTTTGCTAGACACAAACACTAAGCATGCTATTTGTAAGAAACCTCCCTTTTAGGTACAGGGGAGGTTTTCCTTAAAGTTTTATGAAACTTTTTCCCTTCGTTATTTCACTTAGACATGTTTCCTTAATTAGTATTTTTTCTTCTCCATTGTAAGAATCTAACCAGTGTTCATTTGGTGAAGAATTAATGATGAACTATGGGAGTATGGAGAGGTGTTCCCTTCCTTTGAGCGCCATATAGATGCCAAGATGGAAACCATCTTGAACAGAGAAAGTCCATGAGGTTGTTGGTACTTGCAGCTTGTGCTGGGTCCCGTGGGTGCTGATCACTTTCATCCAAAATGTTTTGAGGAGTATGTTCTGAGCTGGACACTTGAGAATTATATGCTTATGACTATTTTTAACTGTGACTCACAGGAGAGAACTGCATGGTAACAGCCTGCTTTATGAAGTTTTAATCCATGTTTCACTGTCACTATGACAGTCTCTGATGACATGAGGGGCTTGGTCCAGAATGTAAATCAATGTACTACTTCCTTCAAGGAGGAAGTCAGGCTTTGAAAAACCCATCAGCTGAACCACAGTGTGCTTCATGAGGTGGTTGATGTGCGGTGTGGCGCAAGCCCCTTCTGATGTGGGAGACTGCACTTTGACACGTGCTGACATACACATTACTGTCACTTAGGCCACCATTTTAAAAAAAATAAATTTATTTATTTATTTTTGGCTACGTTGGGTCTTCATTGCTGCGTGCGGGCTTTCTCTAGTCGCATCGAGCGGGGGCTACTCTTTGTTGCCATGCACAGGCTTATCTTTGTGGTGGCTTCTCTTGTTGCAGAGCAGGGGCTCTCGGTGCGCGGGCTTCAGTAGTTGTGGCGCGTGGGCTCAGTAGTTGTGGCTCGTGGGCTCTAGAGCTCAGGCTCAGTAGTTGTGGCCATGGGCTTAGTTGCTCCACGGCATGTGGGATCTTCCCAGACCAGGGCTCGAACCCGTCTCCTCTGCATTGGCAGGCAGATTCTTAACCACTGCGCCACCAGGGAAGTCCCAGGTCATCTTTCTAACCTATAACTCTTAATCTGTCTTGATAGATTTTTTTGAAGTAGAGTTGATTTACAGTGTTGTGCCACTCTCTGCTGTACAGCAAAGTGACTCAGTTATACACGTATATACATTCTTTTTTTAAATATTCTTTTCCATTATGGTTTATCCCAGGAGACTGGATATAGTTCCCTGTGCTGTACAGTGGGACCTTGTAGTTTATCCATTCTAAATGTAATAGTTTGCATCTGCTAATCCCAAACTCCCAGTCCATTCTTCTCACTCCCTGTAACTATTAATCTGTCTTAATTAAAAAAAAATAAATTTTGTAACAATTTCAAACTTCAAAAAAGTTGCAAGAATAGAACAAAGAACTGTGTGTCTTTCACACAGACCCTTCCAAGTTTCACTCATGATGTGCTTGGTAGCAAACATACCAGTTCTCCACCACATGATCTAGTCTGTTTAGATCTTGAGTTTCATGCCCTTGACCTGTATGAAGATTACATTTCCTAGAATGACCCTTGGCTTAGGTTTATCCCGTGCTTCTTCATGATTAGCCCCAGGTTATGCACTGAGAGCAGGATTGTCATGAAAGTGACATTGTGTTCTTATTGTATGTACCCTGTCAAATGGCCTGTGATGTCACTTTGTCCCGTTAACTTTGTGTCCCAGTGGTATCTCTGATCATTTGATTAAGAGAGTGTCTGTCCCATTTCTCCACTGGAAAGTTACTTTTTTCTTTTGTAATTAATACGTATCATGTAAATATCCCATTACTCATTCCACTTTCACTTTTTTTCACTTTTCACATTCACACATTCACTTTCACTTCCACTTTTATTTTAGCACCCATTGATGTTTCTGTGCCTGAATTTATTACCGTGATGTTTGCCAAATGGTAATTTTCTAATTGTATCCTTCTTACACATTTACTAGTTGGCATTCTATTGCAAGGAAGAATTCTCATCTCCCATTTGTAAATGTATCTGTTTATAAACAAATGAGTTATTGTTCATTTTAATCTAGTATTCAATGGGTTATTATCTGTTATTTTCATTAATTACTTTGATGCTCAAATTGACCCAGATTTTGACAGTAGGAGCTCTGCAAAACAGGCTTCTGTGTCATTTTGACATGTGCCCATCACTCTTGAGCACTGCCTTCACAACAAGCTGTTCCTGGCTTCTCTTGTACTTTCCCTGCCCCAGCTCTGGATCAGCCAGTTCTCTAAGGAACCTTGGTTCCTTTTCATGCAGAATGATATTTAGAAGCCAAGATCTGGGTGCTAAGTGTGCGCAATGCTACTGGAGTGTTGCTTCTCCCAGGCCCTCCCAGTGGACAGAGCTAGGAAATATATGTATTTTTATACACACACTCAGGCATACACACATATGTATGTATGCATGCATACCTTTCCTTCTTTACTTCTGTCTGTTTCTCTGGGTCCCATTATCCTTAATATGCTTATGTGCTCAATCCACTGTATGTAGCCATTCTCCCTAACTACATGAGGCTGCCTTTCCACGCTGCTCTGATACTATCCTTGTAAAGGTCATCATTCCTAGCTGTTGCAAGCCACCCTGTCACCTTGTTTTAATACCATCCTTGCCCAGGCCCTGTTAACCTCCTGCTTATGCCTGCCCAATGACTGTTGGACTGAATTAGGAAGGAAGGGAAGAAAAGAAAATTTTTGTTTCTTTTTTTTTTTTAATTTAAAAAAATTTATTTATTTATTTGGCTGCACTGGGTTTTAGTTGCAGCACACAGGATCTTCGTTGCCATGTGTGGGATCTTTAGTTGCAGCATGTGGGATCTTTAGTTGTGGCCTGTGGGTTCTTAGTTGTGGCACACAGGATCTAATTCCCTGACCAGAGATCGAACCCGTGCCCCCTGCATTGGGAGCATGGAGTCTGAACCACTGGACCACCAGGGAAGTCCCAAATTTTTGGTTCTTAATTAGAAGAAAAAGTAAGCAAAGGCTAAATGGAAATTATCTGCAATGATTACTTTTTTGTTCACTAGTACACTCCAGGATTTAAGCTATAAGACAGCCCATCTACCTTTATGGTATGACTATTGACATAAAAGGGTCTTAAGTGCCTCTAAGTCTACTTCAGGACTGTAATTATGAGCAGGAGGTAGGGAAGAGGCAGATGCTTCTGCCTTCTGTGCTGTATTTTGGCCTTGGCTGTAACAGCAGGGATAGGGCTGTCAGCATAGAATGCTTGTCAGCTGGTCTAGGCATGCATCATGCCTAATGAAAGAAGAAAAAAAAAACGATTGATTTTTCAGTGGTTCTCACCAAGAGGTTATACTTTTCAGCTTCAAGGTGGCCTTGACCTCTGCTGAAATGAGCACCAGAAAAATGAATGTGTTCCCATAGTTGGTAATGACTGTTACCTAATTATGAGTTCACATTTCCTGTCACTTGGGCAATAAGTAATTGCCATTCCTTCCAAGTTGATTGCAAGCTCCTTGAGGGCAAGGTGCAGGATGGTTACTTATGAAATCTCCCACAGAGACTTGCAGTTAGTGGTCGATTAGTAGTTGATGACTCAAGGTTTGATTCTCCCCACCGTTCACCCAGCCAGACCATTAACCGTAATACTGGGCAAAGACTCACACCTATTTTTCTGTAGTGGTTTCGTCACCTCCATTGTTCACATGTTAGAAATTATTCAAATCTGTAAACTTCTGAACTGATGAGGGAGGCAAAAGCGGAAGTCAGCCCTTTTGAATTTCATCTTCTCATCCTCCCTTCGTCCTCGCCTCCCTCCCTGCCCCCGATTCAAAGGCTGGCAGAAGTTGATGCAAGAATGACCTTGATCTAGGTAAGAAAAATGGCTCTGCTGCTGAATTGTGCTTCTTCAAGTTCAGAGCCGGCCGAGTGGCAGGACATCCAGGCTTGGGACCGCAGTCGGAGCCCTGGTTGTAGGCTGGCCTCTGCTGGGAACTCTCTTGTTCAGCTTTCATCAGGTCTCCTAACCTCCCTGGGCCTCATTGTCTGCATCTGTAAAACTGGAGGTTGGATCTCATGATCTCTTTACAGCCTCTGGTTCTACAGTTGTCTTACTCGGGCCTTGTGAAATACTGTGATTCATGGCCACATCCTGAACAATAGCACAAAGGTAGCAAAGTGACAAGGAAAACTGAGAGTAAAAGTGTAGTTTATGATAACACTAGAAAGACCATTCTCCGAAAACTCAAACCTAAACCTCTTTTTCTCAGTGTGTGTGTGTATATTTGCTTGCAATTACAGGAAGAACTATAGAAAGCCACTTACAGCTGTTGCTGGAGATTATTTTTCAATTTATATGGAAAACCAATCCCTAGAATAGCTAAAACAATTGTGGAAAAGAAGAATAACGTAGGAAGACTCACTACCTAAGACTCACTACCTATTAGGTCTGACCATACAGCTAGAGCGATCAAGGCTGTATGGTATTGGTGGAGGGATAGACAAATCCATCAGTGGAACAGAATAAAGAATCCAGAAATAAACCACACAAATATGCCCAACTGCTTTTCAATGAAGATGCAAATTAATTCAATGGAGGGAAGAAAGCCTCTTCAGCCACTGGTGCTGAAACAAGTGGATATCTATAAGCAAAAAGAATGAACTCTGAGCTAAGCCTCTCATCTTATATAACAGTTAACTCAAAATGAATCATATATTTAAATTTAAAATGTGAAACTATAAAAATTTTAAAGGAAAACATAGGGGAAAATCTTTGGGATCTTGGGCTAGTCAGAGAATTCTTAGACTTGACACCAAAAGCATGATTCCATAAAAGGGAAAACTGATAAACTGATAAAAAGTAAAAAATTTTGCTCTGGGAGAGTCCATGTGAAGAGGGTGAAAAGGCAACCTATAGATTAAGAGAAGATATTTTCAAACTACACATCTGACAAATAGTAACACCACCAAAATCTGATAGGTTGTGGAGAAACTGGATACATCACCAGTGGCATTGTAAAATGGGGCAGCCACTCTGGGAGACACCTTGGCAGCTTCTCATAAAACTAAACACGGGACTACCATCTGACCCTGTAGTTTCACTGGGCATTTACCCCAGATCAATGAAAATTTATGTTTGCAGAAAAACCTGTACATGAATATTCATGACTGCTTTATTCCTAATAGCCCCAAATTAGAAACAACGGAAGTGCTCTTCAGTGTATTAATGGTTAACCAAACTGTGGGACAGCTATACCATGGGATAACACTCAGCAATAAAAAGGAACACATTTGATCCGTGGGACAAGTTGGCTGAATCTCCAGGGAAGTATGCTGAGTGGAAAAAGACAGTCCCCAGAGATTACATACTATATGATTCCATTTATACAACATTCTCGAAATGACAAAATTATAGAGAGGGAGAACCGAAGAGTGGTTGCCAGGGCCGAGGACCTGGGTGCGGTGAGAGGACGGAGAGGGAAGAGGCGGCATGCCTATAAAAGGACATGAGAGATCCTTGTGGTGGTGGAAAGGTTCTGTTTTGACTGCACCAATGTCAGCATCCTGAGTGGGACATTGTATTACAGTTTTGCCAGATGTTCCCACTGGGGGAAACTCAGTAAGAAGTACATGGGCTCTCTCTATTATTTTTTAAAATTTCATGCGAATCTACAATTATCTCAAAATAACAAAGTTTAATTTAAAATAAAGAAACATTGGCTTCTCTGTCTGGGCTCAGTTTGATACAAGTAAATGGAGTTAAAAAATGTAGAATTTGGGAAAAGAAAAGACTAAAATAACCCTTGGAGGGATTATAAATCGCTTGGTGACAGTGATATGTCTTTTTCTTTCTATATTCCCCAGAGTACTTGGCCCCAATCGTAAGCTTACCCGTAGAAGCACTCAGTAATGTTGTTTTATGTATCACTGTTAGTATGGAGTAGAAGTTGCCTTGTCAAGCAGTTTAATTTTTGTATGTAAATGTAAGACACGCACGTACCATAATAAGCAACTCAGATGTGGTTGTGTGTGAATAAGCCCATGATTTTTTGTGAAAGGTGATAATTAACCTTGATAACATAAACAAAACATAACTAAAGTCCTTTTGCATAATATGGGGTTAAATCGTTGTGTTTTCCTCCCATAGAGGGTGTTTGCTTGTTTGTTAGCTTGCTTTTGTTTTATTTTACAAGATATCCTTGACCTATGTTCACTAGCATAGGAAGCAGGGGTAGTGAACTGTGCTCTAAGGCACAGGTTCTCGCCTCTATTTCTGGAGCCCAGGGCTCTTAGGAAGTGTCTCAGGAGTCTGGGGTGGGGGGAGATGGCTGTGGTTCCCTGCTTCCAGCAGTATCCACCTTAGGCAGCTCTCTCTCTTGTCTATTTTGCAAATTGGGTTCTTGTAAGATTTGGTTTAAGAACAGATTCCAGTGCTTCGTAAAACCCCGTCGTTCGCCGTTTTGCAGGGCTGAGGTTGCAGCTGGAACCCAGTGTCTCCAAATCCCCCTTCTGGGGAGATTGTGGAGAGGCTGAGCAGATAAGGGTGAGAGTGCTGTGTAGGGGTGAAAGCACCAGTGGCATCTGGCATCACTCTTTCTCTCCTGCTGCAGTCACTGCCAGCAGTGTTGTGCATTTAGTGTTGCCTCTGCCCTGGCTGGGACAGGACACACCACCTGCAGAAGCTCTGAGGCAGAAGCTCCCCATTTCAAAGCAGAAAAATGAACCAGTGTGAGAGGGAAGTTTGCAGAGAAAATACTTTTTGATTTTTCTTTTCAGTCTGTGTGTTGTGTATGTGTGTGTGTGTGTGTAGTAGTAGTAGTAGAAGAAGTAACACACAAGTAACGTAAGTCATGAAGGACCCAAGGTGTGAGGTCGTCGATCAGTTGATGAGAAAAGCAGCTGGGGACTGGAGAAGTCAAACCAACAAATGCTTCTTGCATGCAGAATGTGCAAAGCAGTGTGCAAAAAAGAATTTATGAAAATATTTGGGGGATATTTCAGCGTTTGTTTTAATAGGTAATTGATTAATGGTGAATAATTAATATTAAAATAAACTTTAATAAAATGGTGTGATAAGAAGATCAGCAAAATGTCACTTGGCTAATTCCACATTCAAATGGGACCAATATGTCCACCAGAGGGCAACTAACTAGGTGGCCCGGGGAGTGAGCCCAGCAGGTGGGGAGTCATTTTCTGTTTTCAGTGCAGGTTGTGATGTGTGGTGTAGCTATGTTCTCTGAAGAGGGATGAACCCGGGGAAGCTTAACCCACATCTGGTGGTGGAGAGCTCCCCTTGGATGTATCGGGGCTTCGTAAAACTTTTTCAAGTCCCTGCAGCACTAACATTGGGGTCCTCTCCACACTGCCGCCCCTTCTCCAGCACTGGGTGATGGTAAATGCCAGCCATAGGAGGTGACAAAACTTAAAACAAAGAGCATGTGTGTCCACATCACAAAGATGGCCATCGGGGAGGAAGAGGGGATCTTCAGGGCTGAGGCCTGGAGCATTTTGGAGATGAATTTCTACTTCTTTGGTCTCCTGTGGTGCTTAAGGCCTCTTGAACTTGCTGGGCCGGAGAGAGAGGAGCTGAGACCCTGTAGTTTGCAGAATTCCTGGGAGCACTTAAGTGGTACTTTCTGGGGACTGGGGCTTGGAATACTGCGAGATTCAGCCTGTGTCTCAGTCCACAATGAACAACTTTCTCCGGGAGCTTGGTGATGCCCTATTTTTGGGCACAAGGGTTGGGGTGGAGAGGTAGTAGGACATAAGCCCAAACCATTAATAACCCCTTTCCTTTTAAATTCTCTACTCTTAAGAGTGAATTGGCTGGAGTTTCCAGAGGGCTTTTGGCCATCAGTACTACAATTAGGAAACAAAACCTAACCAACAAAAACACATCTAAACCACAGACAAAATCACCACTCTGTTATAACCCATCCACCCAAAAGCACTACCCAGCCAGAACTGATTCTGGCCCATGACTGGCCAGGGCTTTCTGAGCTCCCTGAGGGTCTGAGAAGATCCCAAAGGCCCAGGATAGGTAAGCCCGACAGGCCTGGTACAGTAGGGTTGGCCCAGCTGCTGGTTTACACGAGTGCTCCTGGGTCATTCAGAGCGCCCCTATTCATTCTCAAAAGCATACCAGTTTGGATGATAAAATTATATGGTCTTTAAACAAACAAACTAAAAAGCTGACTCCAGGCCTCAGCTGAGGGTCTACAAGTCACCTCTGAAGTCTCACTCTTTCTATGTGACCCTTCAATCGGGGTCAGCAAACTACGGCCAGCAGGTCAAGTCCAGCCCTTGGCCTGTTTGTGTATGACCCACAGCAGAGAACGGTTTTTACGTTAAACATTTTTTTTAAAAAGAAGAATATGTGACACAGATCAAATATGATCTTCAAAGCCTAAAATATTTACTATCTGGCCCTTTATAGAAAAAGGTTGCCGAGCCCTGATCTAGCCGCCTGATCTTGCGTTTGGTGTAGAGGGCCAGGGGCCTGGATTATCATTGTCTTTGGCTCCAAAGAAAAGAGTATTGTGTATCCCCATCCTACCTTGGCCAAACTCAAGTCTGGCAGAGGGCCTGGTGCAGGGGAAGTGCATCAGTGTCTGTGGAATGAGTGTCAGCTACCAGAGAACCCCACATGGACAAGACCTCTGTTGAGATTCCCTGTCTCCTCTCCAAGGGTGGGTGATGGCAAAGGGGGAGGAACAAGGGTTGGGGCGTCCTGTGCTACAGGTGAAAGGCAGTGCTGGCCCCGAATCTAGCCCGTCTCCTCGAACACATGGGGAGCTACGGGGCCCTTTGGTGGTTTCCTTCCGTCAATCACATCCTGCTGTCCAGCTGGGCCCTAGGATGCCCAAATCATTTAATGTTGACCTTTATGCTTTCGTGTGGTCAGTGGTCCTTGCCATGTGCCTTTTGTGTATAAAGATGCGTGTGTTCACCCCTCCCCTGGGGATCGCATCTTTCTAGCCTGAGGAACTTCTTTTCAGAATCACCATTTTAGTCTCAGTTCTGTGAGAGAGACTCCAGTTTGGGGTGACACTTCTTGGAAAAAGAAAAAGAGACCCACGTGCGCAGTCCTCTCGGCTGTCACCGACTGGCTCTGTGACTTTCGGGAAAACACTGAGGGCCTTCAACTCTTCACCCGTAAAAAGAGCTCCCTGACAGCACTTACAGCATGAACACTGATGGCTTTGTGAAGTCCAAGCTGTCGTCTGGAATGCTCTGCGTTCCTGTGATCCTTACAAAGAATGCAAGTAGTGTATGTGGCACTTCTTCCAAGTTTATATTTAGAACCGTTTTAAAAACAAACACGTTGGCCAACTCTGAGAAGTACTCAGGGCACCGCCAGAGCCCCTGGTTGCCTTATTCCTGCCGAAAACACTCAGAGCCCCGTCAGAGCAGTTGACAGGGGGCGGCAGGGTCAAGGCCAGAACCCAGGCTTTCTGACTGCTGATACCTCTGGTAGCACCACCCACCACTTTACACGGCTCACAGAGGACTCACCTGAAACATGTCTCTTACAGGGTTGGGTAGAAACAGCACCTAGAAACAGCCTTGCACACAGCAATAAATGTTCCACTGAATTATTTGGATATTTGCTATTCTGGGGACATTGCTCTAGAAAAGTGGTTTGGTGGTGTTTTTATTTTGTTTCCTTTTTACTCCAGACATCTCTGGGATGTCTGTCTCACAAGTTAGAATTATGTAATGATTATGAAAACCACATTGAATCACAAGTAGACATTCATAAAACCAGTGTTATTTTTTTCCCCTTCCCATTTCTGTGGAGGCAAAAATGTGGGCAGTGTTTGCCAGGCTTGAGAAAGGCGGTCATGCATGTAGCTCACTTTGGGCGCTTACTGACTGGGTGCTAAGATTTTAAATGCTCTGACGTTCCACGACAGAACCACCACTGCCTTTCCCGGCGTGGCCGAGACTGATTGGCAGGAAACACCTGGCAGCAGTTCACCTCGCCTGCATCCCATCTTCTGAACTTGGGAATAAAACATCTCTGAAATCTTACTTAGGGTGAATGTCCTGTACCCAGTGGAGACAGGGCCCCACCAGGAGCTGCGTGGTTTTGCCGCTTGCAGAGTTTGTCTGATCAAGCAGTGCAAAGCTATGAGAGCTGCTTACAGTTTTCCCACTGCTGCGTATACACCAAGTCAAAAATATGCTTCAAGAGCAAGTGACAGGGTAGGAAGAGACCTGCCCTTGGATCATTAAAAATGATTCAGAACAACACGGGCCCCTGTACCACTTCCCTGGCAATCACTCTCTTAGGTGTACCCAGCCTTGGCTGCTGTACAACTCAGAAAGCAATTACCCCCCTTCCTCTGAACCTTACAGCTTTTCTACTTAGCCATTGATTGTGTCCTGTCCCTTTTGGAAACCGGCATTCCAGATGTGGAAATACACAGACTGAAAATGTTCCTCCCCAGCCTCTGACTCTAAGAAGAGAGTCAGTTTTAAAACAGGACACTTTCAGTTTTGTTTTCAACCTTTATTACATTTTTGCATTTGAGATTCAAACAAACCACTCTCTTACACCACACAAAAGGCATCCATTCTTGTGATTTTTAAAGTGCATTTCCCCTTTAACTTTGTGTACAAAAATATGTATTTTTTTAAAAACTGTGGAACTTTCTCAACAAGGCACTTTTAGGCATGAAAATGAAGATGAGTCTCCGTTTCTACATTCACATACATAGAAGGAAGAGTGAACCACCACCATCACAGCTGCATTCTTGGAGTCTTCATGGGTCCAGCCGACTCGAGGAACTGATAAACAAGACTGTAAAAACATTCACAACCTTACAACCTGGGCTGCAACGCTTTACAACCATAACAAGGAAAAGCTGCCCGTCAGCACAGCTGTCCTTCCCCGTCCAGAGGTGTCCCACTTCAGGAAGCGAAGATACGCTGGCAAGTCGTCTTTGATGACCCTGGGAGATCCCACTGTGTGTGTAACTTAGCCCCAATGTCAGTGATCATTTCGGGAGAGACAGGCCATCAGGACCTCCCAGAGCCGACAGCCATGTGCTTTCTCCAGCACACCACATCCATTCGAGGGATTTAACATGTGGAAAACAGGAAGGACACCGAGGTTTTCACTCACTGTCCATTGAGAGGGAAGACCTAGCCAACGGCACTTCTGAAAAGTAAGCAAACACTTTTTTGGTTTATAAACATATATATACAAGCCATTTAATGTCCCAGTGACTACAAGTAACGCTTCTTTTAAAAAAAGCAAATTATATGCAAAGATCAAACCCACAAAACATTCTTTTAGCAGTTCAAGATTTACATCTTTAAGAAACATTGAGAGAGTAATGTTTTGCCACCATTAAAATTAAATCTTAGAGAGAAATAAACTCTACCTTGACTCTGAAATTGTTTTAATTTCTGGAGAACTACATAACTCCATTGTTTCTCACCAGCTCTCCTATAACAAGAATACTTAAAAAAAGCAAACAAACTCGCCCAAATGCTTCACATCTTCCAAGAAACACTGAAAGCTTATTGTTTAAAATCTGTCTTTAGATAGTCTAGCTTATTTATTGCACCTAATTTGCAAATGCTCCCCAGGACATAGCAGGGAATAAATATGAAACAGAAATGGAGCTGCCTCCCCATCCATGGACAGCTGCACCAGCGGCAGAAGGCTGGTCCTTTGGGGGCAAGTTGGGAAGGGGGCCACGTGTCATCATAACCAAGAGCTGTCTGAGGGTCAAACCTACAGGTCAGGCTGCATTCATATCTCCAACTAAGAAACCTGTCACTTTCCAAGGGGAGGGGGAAGGGTAAGCTGGGACGAAGTGAGAGAGTGGCATGGACATAGATACACTACCACACGTAAGGTAGATAGCTAGTGGGAAGCAGCCGCATAGCACAGGGAGATCAGCTCGGTGCTTTGTGTCTACCTAGAGGGGTGGGATGGGGAGGGTGGGAGGGAGACACAAGAGGGAGGACATACGGGGATGTATGTACATGTATAGCTGATTCACTTTGTTATACAGCAAAAACTAACACATCATTGTAAAGCAATTATACTCCAATAAAGATGTTAAAAAAAAAAAAAGGACAGCTGCAAAACTCATTGGTGAGCCTATTCTTGGCTAGGTAAATGAATCATGGACACAAACATATTAAAGTAATTCAGTTGAAAGAAAGCATACAACACACAAACTTGGGGGTAGAAAATGATTGTGGCCTTGAATTATCCACGTGCACAATCTCCTTTGCATGGGAAATTCCCTTTCTCCCTGCTCTTTGTCTGCTGTTGACCTGCTGTTATCAGTTCTGATTGGGTTTTTTTCCCCACCTTTGTTTAGTACCGGTTGTAAGAATTATCAATTGAGTTTCAAGCTGTTTCCACTGGAAGAAAAAAAAAGCTGTTTTTCTTAATTAAAATGGTGACATTATGACCTTGCAAGTGAGAAAAAGAAAAAGAAACCGGTCACTTTCTCCAGTGTGTCACCTGTCTACTGCCGGTGAGCTATGAACAAGGAGAAGGCCCAAAGAAGGAGCAGGTCCTGAGGCTGTCTGTTGATTTCCTGGGACAGAACCGCCCCAAAAGGAGACAGACTGATTGGTAAAGAGGAGACTATTTTTCAGATGCTACAACCTCACTGCATGACCGTGCTGACAGGGACCTCGGGCGGGCACTTGCTTTAGTCAGAGAAGCGTCTTTGCCAGCAGGTGAGGACTTGCCTGGTGGGGTGAGCAACCCAGGTGCACCAGCAGGGGGCTTGCAAGCAGTGCCCCTGGCAGGAAAGCAGGGGTCAGCTGGGAGGAAAGAGGGGTGGGGGAGCGTTTGTGGTGTTTTAAAAGACATACTTATCACTGAATTACCATATTTCAAATTCTGACACGGGAATGCCTTAAGATCCTTATTACTGAAAACCATACAGAAGTCACTTGAGGCATTTTTCTTACGAACAGGGAACGATCTTGATACCTTCGGTCTGTTAATAGGGAAAGGACAGTACACCTTGTACCCTTCATAAACTGGAGGAGGAGGGTGGGACTTCCTAAAGCAAAATAAATTCATGACCTATTTAAGATCAGTTTTGCTTCCCATGGTGTAGATTTACACTATTACATAATAGTTCTGATCACCTGATTTGTAACACAGGGAGTACTGTCTGTGTACCTGAAGTAAGACATGCTTAGATAAATCCCAGTTCTGCCCAATGTCAGCATAAAATAAAAAATGTGACTGTCCCATAAATTATCATGTAACCCCCAGTGCTGCCCACCTAGGAGAGACATAAAAAATAAAGCAGTAGATTGCAGACTAGTCACAGCCAGTTTTAGGAACAAGAACTCCGTGGAACACCACTTAAGAGCATTTAAAAAGTCAAAACTTTTTAAAGTTCAAAAAAGAAAAAACCCAACCACAAAACTCTAGGAGCCAAGACACTCCAGACCTGCTTGATGCTAATTTACAAAGCCACAGAAGCTGGGAGGTCTCTTCCAACTGATCTGGATAATGCAAGTGAAAGAAGACTCTTTGCTTGCAGAGTCCAGGAGCTGTGCCCCCAAATCCAGGCAGTGGGGCATTCCTCTTCCTTCCTCCCTGAGGAAGACCTCACTTTAGTAAGGTCAGGCAAAAGAAAAATGAGGCAGTCATTTAGCTAAGCTCCAAAAACAAAAATAGAACAGTAAAAGACCCCAACCTTCTACAAATACACATGTAAAAATATTTTTAAACACCCCCAAGGACCAACCAATTTTGCCCAAGAAAAATCACAGGGTTTGGGGGTCCATCTGACAAGGAAAGTCCCAGGAGTCTCACAACAGTATGAACCAACAGACTTTTAATGCTTTAGTCCAATGTGGTTAAGAACAAATAATATCTGATATTTCAGAGTTGGCAAACAGCGAAAACGACATCTGAGAACTCGGTGAGGTTCTTCACCCCTATCCCTTTACGTACCCACACACCATAGGTAAGAACAACCAAGTCAAAGTCCGTGGGGGCTTGTAAGGTGCTGTTTACAACGTGGAGGTTGTAAATCACAGTCAAGATACAACCAAGCACTTCCTGAAGGTGCCGAGGATACACTTAATCTGCAAATCCAAACGTCCTGAGCACAGCATAAAAGATGACTCTCCAGGAAAAGAGATCCTAAAATCCTTTCGTGAAGAAAGAGACACGGGCAAACCAGCTTGGCAAGTTACAGCAAGTCTTGTAATTGAGCCCTCGGGTGACTCAGGGTAAGAGTGCTTAGAAAGTTCCCCCCAGCGCCAAGAGGTGGAGCTAAAAGTGTCCCCCTCCTGACTGTCCTGCCTGGCACCAGCCTGCCATGGCTGGTGACAGCGCACAGCAGCCGGTTGACTTTTCATAGCTGGTGTGTCGTCCTCTGCTGGGATATCTAAGTGGGGTCAGAAAAAGGAAATGCCTGTCTCTGTCATGAGCTGATCTGCCTTTATTATCTTTTCCTGAACTGCAGATGAACTGTGGAAGAAAATCAAACACACAGAGATAAAGTGTGAAGCCCACGTAGACACGGGGCAGCTGCAACAGGCGGGGAGGCCCTGGGTGGGCGGGAAAGACCACAGGAAGAGGGGGCCGGGGGGACTGACTTCCCACACCCGAGGGGAGAGGGGCTCCTCGTCACTGAGCCACCATCCTCCGGCCTGGCCAGTGCTCCCTGCAGGCCTGGGTCCTGTCCAGACCGTTTCCAGCACCATCCAGCTCGGACCCTCATTGCCACCACGCGGGTGCCAAACAGACCGCACACCCATCTCCTCTGAGTGTGAACCCAGTTCTGTGATCTAAGCCTGGCTGGCTTGCCTGCTTGAAGAAAAAAAGTGACTAGGATCCTTTCTTTTCGAAAACTGTGCCTGATGGCAGTTCAGCTTTTCTCTGGGCTTCCATCTCCATCCTGGGGTGATGCAGCTCGGCTCCTCTGCACCCACTCAGCCCGGCTCCATCCCAGGCCGTCACTAATAGTAGGGCCCAAGCTTCTCGTATCCTAAATAACTAGGCCACTCCGGAAACAGACCATAGGAACACCGAGGGCTTCCAAACTGGTCAAAAGCTATTCCAAAATCTGATCCATTTGGTGGCTGGGCTGTTCCCTGGGCGGATTTCAACTCTGCCCGGATGATCCTATAGTTTTTGCCTTTATTGCTGTCCCAGTACGTCTGTCCATTGCACTCATAGCACACGGCAAACTCCATCCTCTCATAAGACTGAATTTTTTCAGGCAAGCTGATTTCAAAGGAGAACGTGTCCTTGTCTGAACCTGCGTACGTGTCCTTCACGTACCAACAGGGAAAGTCTGTGAAGCTTTTCCAGGTGTCGAATGTCATTCTGACTTTCACCATCTTCTCAAATGCGAGGTTCTGCACCTTCACCGTGCCTGCAATGGCTCTGTCCTTCAAGACGCAGTTCTCCAGGCAGACGTGGTCGGTCCGAAGCCGATTTCTGAAGTCTAGGTAGTCTACAGAGGGCTGCGAGAAATCCAGCACAAAGCTCTCGCTCTCCGCTGTTGTCAGACTCACAATGCTGTCCAGGAGCTCGGTGATGTTCAGTGGAATATCTAACGGGTCATCAAACTCGGAGAACACTTTGACCATTGTCAGGGCCAGCCCTTGGTTGTCTGCAAAGGACACCCGCTTCTTCACCTTCTTCTCCTGGACGGTCGGGGCCACCGTCCCACTGGCTTCATTCTTGCCGCTCAGCTGAATACAAGGCCTCAGGGGTTTGCTTGACTTCTGGGAGATCTGGAAGGCAAACCGCTCTCTGCGCAAGGAGGGGGCCATGCAGCTGTACCTGCACTCAATGTCCACAGCCATCACGGGGCTACAGCAGGCTACAACCCTGGCCAAGGGGAAGGAAAGAAACAGCAAGGAGGTCAGACAGATGTTCAGGCTCATCCCCCCCGAAAGGGACCAGCGAACTACGTTTGCCTTCATCTTTGCCCACGTGGCTACAGCTCAATATTACCTCAAGTGTGGTCCAGTGTGACCTTGGTTTCAGGGGAGATTAAGAGTGCAAAGTGGGGGGCGGGGGGAAGAGGCCCAAGGTTAAAACAAACACAGAAGTATGGAACCACTGGTTTTAAAACTAGTTCATGGGTTTCCCTGTCAGGGCTTGTTGGGGCCGTCAGTATACTGATGGGCCATGGAGAATAATGAAAACAGCGTGCTGTTTGCCGAATTTCCTAAACTTATCCCAAACAAGGAAAGTCTTTTTTTTTTTTGGTGGAGCACCTTGCTGAATGCAGTTTGGTAAATACTGCTTTCCTCCGATAAAAAGAAATTAATTCCTCCCACAAATATTGATTGGTGTTTGCTATGTGCCAGGCATGGTGCCAGAGACTGGGAATCAGGAGTGAAGACAGACCCACACTTGCTTTCATTCAATGTACAGTAGATTTTTATATTCTAGTATATCTTACTTTTAAAAAGTGCCAGCAATTTAGTATTTTTAAATCTTTCGTATCAGTGAAGAATTGTGTTTTTCTACAGTGAAAGTAGCCTCTATAAGAATAAAAAGCAAAGAGAATCATGCTAAAGATTAAATTAAATCTGACTTCATAAAAACAATGTTTTTCTATAAGTGAAAAAAATAAGTAAAACCAAAAAACCGAAGACTGGGAAAACATTTTCCAAAAAGCACGGCAGCGAAGTTTTAATACTTTTATAAAGAGTTCTTATAAAACAATAACAAAGTCAAATATTCCATGTAGAAAAATGAGCAAGGAGCATGAATAGACAATTCATGAGAGAAATTTAAAAGTGGCTCATAAATATGCAAAGTGTCCAGCATTACAAGTAACTTAAGAAATTTAGATTAGAAGACAATGCCTGTTTTTACCTAGTGAGTTAGGAAAGAATTTTAAAAGATGATACAAATATCTGTATTAGTCTTAATGGGCACAACCTTTCTAAATCATCATTTTCGGTTCTAATATCACATACAGGTATTAATCTTGGAAATAATTAAAAATGCGCAAAGGTTAATGTACTAAAATGTTCAATGCAACATTATGGAGGGAAAAGGGGTGAGAAAGTAAACTAAATGACCAATAACAGGTATCCAATTAAATCAAGTGCACCATATCCATGTGATACAATTTAATATCATCATTAAAACCATTATGTGGAAAAAGATTTAAATGGCATAAAAATTTATAATATATGATTAATGTAGAAAATGGAGAAGATAAATTGTACATAGAGACTAGACTTGTAGGGAAAAATATTACGTATATGCACAGAAAAAAGACTAGTGATATAATTAAAACTGTCAGAATTTTCCAGGTGATGGGATTTCAGGAAATTTGTTTTCCTGCTTTGTACTTTCTAATATTTTCTAAAATAATAGACCTTCTCTAATCAAGAAAACAAAATGAATCTAATAAAACACCTCAAATATCTTAAGATTCTTGTAGGGCCCAAAACCCACCCAACGCTATTGCCTCACTAAAGCCAAGCCATTTTTATTCTAATTACCATGGCAAATTGATATTCTGATTTGACAGTTCCAATGGGCTAATTGAAGAAGTCGGCGATGAAACCAGGATTAAAGTCTCTAGCCTGAGAATCACAGAACACAGATCTGGATTAGTTGCGAAACACATCTCCCCTCACTACGGCAGAGGTGTCGGTGTGTGGTGGTGTGCTGGGGTACCAGCTCTCAGGCCTCCCGATCCCTACCCCCCCAGCCCCGCCCCGGGAGGTGCTGTGGGGTGATGGCGGTAGTTCAGGAGAAGGACAGGCAAAATGCCGCTCATCATCTGACAAGAGTGGGGACCACTGGTCCAACAAATAGTATCAGTCCAATAAATAATATCTCATTTTCAACTTCTGATTTCGTTTAATCAAATGTATTTTAAAAATGAGAAAGGATGAAGACGTATTGGGCTTGATCCCATTTTCAAAAACCACCACCAAAAAACCCAGCACTTCCCCAGGATGCAGGAATCACTTAGTGGTGACCAAGTGGGGAAACACAGACATTCAGAGACAAAACAATAATAATACAAATACCTGTATTAGTCTGAAAAGGCCCAACCTTTCTAAATGTTCTTATCTTAATTTATAGCCATAATGTAGTTATCTAAACATGCATTTTAAAGGATATCTTATCCTTTAAATAAGGATATTTAAATATCCTTTAAACATCTTATCCTTTAAATATCCTTAAATAGCCTTATAGTTTCTCCTCTAACAAAGTTAAACAAGTAAAAATTTTAGGAGCAAATTGGCTATTATCTTTTCTTTCATTTTTTAAATTTATCTATTCTTTTATTTATTTATTTTTGGCTGCGTTGGGTCTTCGTTGCTGCACGCGGGCTTTCTCTAGTTGCCCCGAGCGGGGGCTACTCTTCGTTGTGGTGCGTGGGCTTCTCATTTCTCTTGTTGCAGAGCATGGGCTATAGGCGCGTGTGCTTCAGTAGTTGTGGCACATGGGCCCAGTAGTTGTGGCACATGGGCCCAGTAGTTGTGGTTCACGGGCTCTAGAGCGCAGGCTCAGTAGTTGTGGTGCACGGGCCCAGTTGCTCCGCGGCATGTGGGATCTTCCCGGACCAGCGCTCAAACCCGTGTCCCCTACGTTGGCAGGTGGATTCTTAACCACTGCGCCACGAAGGAAGTCCCTATTATCTTTTCTTATACCCATTCAATTGTTCTGGAAAGGAAAGTTCTGACTGAATTGGGCAAGACAGCTTTTTTTAAAAAAGTCAGAGGGTTCAACATAAAAAAACAAAACAAAAATCCTATACTTACAAAGTACTTGAATTTTTCTTTTCCCCTGTTCATTGCAAAACTTTGTTAGAATGCACTGGAATCACATGTTCAGTTCTACTTTTAATACAGGTAGTTTTTGCTTTTTAAATTAAATGTTAATTAAAAATAACCAAACAGCAGGCAAAGCCTTGCATCCCAGCCCCCCCGACTCTGCCCACCCCTGACAACCTGGGTGTGAACTGAGGAAGGAGGGGTTCCTCCTCTGTTGTAGCCGCTTCCTCCCTGCCTGAGTCAGCACAAGGTCAACTGCAAGCTCTCTACGAGTGTCCCGCAGGCCTGCAAACCATCCTCAAGCATGCTTTCCAGAACCACCTTAAAACAGCTCATTAGAAAATGACTGGGAAACTCTCAAGCTATTGTGGAAACAATTCTAAAACAAGGAGATCAGGCAAAGAATCTGCACACTTGCAGTGGACTGCAGTCACTCTCAAGGTCTAATCCTGCAGGTTAGAAAGGCTTAGTTGAAGGCCTTGGTAAAGTTTCAGTGTTTGGACCCAGCAGTATAAACATGCCCCTGAGATCCCTTTTATCACCAAGCTTTAAGAACTGGGGGCGAGGAGGTGAAGCTGGAGTCGGAGCCAGAGGTAATTAAACAATTCCACTGGCACTTTCTGGAGCCGAATTGGTTTTGCAGCATTCTCCACGGAGGGCAAAAGGAAGGTGAACCACCTGGCGGCCCAGGCATTCTTCCCAGGCTCCTGCTCCAGGCCCATTGCACAAGCACCCCTACCCAGAATCCCTTCACTTTTTTGGTGTCACCAGCACTGGAGGGGAGGTCACTAACCCCGGTGGCTTCAGTAGAGGGTGCAATCTGACTCTTGGCTCCCTTGCCTATCCTCACAGGTAGTTTCCAGCTTTTATTAACCAGATTGGTCTCCAAGAACTGGTGCACCGAAGTGCTGGTTTGGTGTAAGCCTTCCTGATCACCTGCTCAGAAATTCCCGCACAGACCGTGACAGGGATGACCAACACCCAGACGTACTCCTAGCCACGGAGACATGCAAGGTAATAGTTTCCTAAATCCCTGAAAGGAAGGCACCTGGACAAGTGTTTTGTCCTCAAATGGCATGAAAATTATCAGTTCCAACACAGGACGCATCAGGCTGTACCTCAGGGCCCCTCTTATGACAGACTCTTAGGCCGCTCTGCCTTTCTCATGCCCAAGCCAGGGAATGTGAGTCACCAAGGTTGGTCTGGAGAAAAACCAGAATGAGATGTGGACACACAGTTGAACCAGCACAGCATGACATGGGACCTGGATACCAGTTTGTTGCAGGACAGGGTCATGAGAATGTGAGTAGCTATTACTCAGACCAGAACGGATTCTCAAAACCTTTGCTTCCAAATAGATGCCTAGGAGATCAATTTTGCCCCATGAGAGACTGGACATGCACCAAGGGTAGATTTCAGTGTTTCTGGTCAAAAGAGGGCAAACCCTAACACGCCATGCAAAGACAGAACATGGATAGTTTTGCATAAATGCTTTCCGTGTTCCTCTAGTGACAAACAACAGACCCTCTCAGCCAGGGTTAGATATTGTGGTGATTCTTCTCTAAAAACTATCGACTTGTACAGAAAATAACCCCACGACCTTCACAGTTTCAGGCGGCTGAGCTACTGACTCTCTGTCTGTGCCTTTTATAGGAAGCAAATCTTTCTTTTGTATTGAGGCCAACACATTGCCTCCTCCATTCTCTTGTACTCAGATAAGAAAAGACAGAAAAATCAGACGCACCAAGAACCCAACAGGAACACTGAAACAGCATTAAGTAAGCATTCGCAACCAGGTTACCAGGTATAATTTTTTAAAAGACGTGGCCACTTACCCCTTCGGCATTTCTTTATTCCCTCCCAAAAGGCTTGGCTGCCACAGTATGAGTAAAATTGGCATCTTTCCCTTGGTACTCAGACCATGGGGCCCTTATTCACAGCCCTAGAAGCCACTTGGACTCCTCTATTCTGTCACCATCATCCAAAGCATCTTTGAGATAAATATCTGTGGATGAGGCGGCATATTATAGGAAAGAGATAAGTTAAAATGGCAGTGTCTGCCATCTAAAAATGTTCAGTGTGAAACACAGTGCACTGGCCTAGGAATACCTGCACATGGCTGTGCCACTTGGGGCAAGTCACTCAACCTCTCTGGGCTCGAGCTTTCTCCTCTGAGATCCCTTCCAGCTCTGACATTCCTGGTTGCTAATACTGCCTGATGGTTCTCTTCTCCCTAACTTTTCCCTAAATACCTCAACTTCACTTTTGTAGTCAGTCCTCCAGCTGTCTTCACTTTAGTCTCGGCTCCTGGATAACCCTGCCAAGTGAACTATTTCCTCTTCTCTGCACCCCAGCCCCCAAAACCCTAACACTCTCTTCTCCTGGACCCTGGGTCTCCCAAGGAGGCCTGACCACGCAGACCACAGGCTCCAACATCTTCTAGCAACCCTCCAAGTCCTCACATCTGTCCTCAACTTTCTCCTCCTCTGCGGGAAACAATACCAGGACAGAGCCCAAATCTTCTAGTATGTTCTGGGCCCCCTACCCCCTCTTTTGCACTGAGTCCCTTCCACACCCCTTTCTCTGGATTCAAAAGGGTGGCACGAACAGGACACAGGCCAGAGCGTCCTGCCCTCTGTGTCCTGGTCCCGTCAGGCCCGGGCTGCACCCCGCCCCCAACCCTTCCCCGAGGTCCTTCGCCTGTCCGGAACCCACCTGTTGGGCCGCGGGGAAGCCCCCTTTCCAGCTGGCTCGCTGCATCGGAACGCCCGGAGGGAGGTGGCAGGGGAGGCTGCCGCCACCAGACTACGTGAGCCTCGGTGTGTCCGGGAGGCAGGCCTTGGGCTGGGTTCCCGGAGTTGTGACCGGCAGGGGGAGGAAGACGACGAGGAGGAGGAGCCCTAGTTATCACACCAGGGCGGGGCAGCAGGGCCACCCGAGGCGGAGCGGCGCCACGAGAGCGTCCCCGCGCGGCCACCTCGCCCCCGCTGGCCCGGGACAGCCCGTCTGGGGACCGGGAACCGGAGGTGGCTCTGCTCCGGGAGGCCCCGGCCGCCGCAACGTCCTGTGTCCCGTCGCCCTCGGCGGCCTGAGAGATCACCAAGTGTGTTTCCCTACGTTGTACCGGGAAATCGAGGCCGGGGGAGAGACGAAGCGACTTTCCCTTGTGCTGAGACCCCATCGCTCAACTCCGGGGACACTCTCTAGAAGTGTCGGGTCCCAGGTGGAAAAGCCTTGTGTCAGGTTCGAACTCGTCACAATAGGGATTAAGAGTATCTGAAGTCCCAGCCCCCAGCCCCCGGGCCGCCCGTCGCGGCCGGGACCCCCACCTCGGTGCATCACGTGGGTCCGGCCAGGCTCCATCCCACCTCTGGTCCCTGGATTGCCCTCCCCACGTGGAAGCAACAGCCTCCTTGAGCCCTTCTAAAGTGTCCCACTCCCAGAGTGTAATTGCAAGTTGGACGGAGAAAGTGTAGGTGGCACGACCAAAGAGGGCCCCCGCTACGCGCCCTCGCCGCCGTCTCCGCGGCCGGGCAGCCGGCCTTGCGGGCTTGGGAGGGACGTACCTGGTACAGCTCATAAGCCCCGAGGTGCGGAGGCGCCAGCCCGCGGCAGCATCCGCGCCGGGGTGGCAGGGGCAGCGGCGGCGACGGCAGGAGCGGGGGCCGGGGCTCAGGTCGGCACCCTTCGCGGGCAGCCGCATCCGTCCGTGCGCGAGAGCTGCCCGCCCGCCTCCTCCCTGCGGCCCCTCACACGGGACTCGATCTCCCAGCCTCCGCACGGCTCCCTTTAACTTTGCGACCACTTCTCTCCACTCGGGATGTTATCCTAGACCCCCTTTCACGTGAACGCCCCCCACAGCCAATGGGCGCGCCCGGGACGCGCGCCGTCGACCAATGGCCGTGGAGCCGCGGTCCTCCAGAGCATCGCCGCGCCACGTGATCGGCTGCGCGCCCGGAGTGATAGGGCTGGCGTCCAGGGCCTGCGAAGAGGGCGGTGGGTCATAATTTCATCAGAAGCCCGAGGACCGGCGCCAGGGCGCAGAGGCACTTTCCTACAGCCTAGCATCCCGTTACAGCAAGAGGGCTGGACGCCGGCGGCTGGCAGAGTTCCCTCTCCCTAGGCAAAGTCCTAGCCGGGCAAAGTCATTCTACACCTGCGGACCTGGTTGCAGTTGCATTCAGCCGTCCCGCCCGCCCCGCCTTTGTCTTACACTTCAGCTACCGGGGGTTCGCAGATGACAGTTACTTCCCCCATCACACGTGGAGCCCAGAGGAGCCCCAAGAGAATGCCAAATGCGTTCCCCTCCGTTTTAGGTGGAGCCTTTTCGGGATCAGTATCCCCAGCTCCAGCGATAGTGTCGAAAGTAAGTAATTACTGAACGCTTGCTTTGTGCCCATCACGGTCCAGGTGTTACTGTGAAAGGAGTACAGTAAAATCCTTTTTATGAAGTTGTTACTGGGCCAAAGGACCAATACCCATCTCACAGAACACCGCGTGTATAGTTGAGGGTTTCTCAGGTAGGTATATTTTCGAGGAAACTACCTGAATTGAATCTGTATGAACAGATTCAGCCTGTACCACAGGGCCTCGGTGATCTCTGTGCTATGCCTTGAGATCTGTAGAGAATGAGGAGCTTAGAAGAGAGCTTAGAAGCCCCTCCTCCCATATGAGATCAATTTAAATATGCATGTATTAGTCATATGTATCATCTCCTTGGTGATCAGCTCTGCGCTAGCCACTTTAGGGATGAGAATCCCAGTTTTCCAGTTTTAATGAATTTTGGAAATTAATATAGGATTGCCAGCTTTCTAAGGTGCCAAGTAAAGACACTAAAACAAACAAATCCTACCATCTTCTGTTACCATCTTTTATTTTTAAAAGAAGTACTCTTTAACAGCAATAACAATAAAATGCAGGAAGGGCATAATCTCAGAGTAGAGGCTAGTCCTTCACATTGCATATGTTTAGCTTTATGAAAATTCATTACATTGACTATGGCATATGGGAATTTCTGCTGTAAGAGATTTTAAAGCAGCTTCTAATTTTACTAGGAATGTAAGACAAAAACGCTAGTCCACTACAATAATCCAGTTGAAGCCTTCAGCTGCATAGAGAGCTTCCCCAGACTCAGTCTTCCTGTCTGAAGGGTGATCATTAGTCCTCTTCCTTCTCTTTCAATGGACAAATCTGATAAAGGACCACCTGTGAAATTAGCTATTGGTAGGCGATTGGCAAATAAAGTTTCTGTGCAATATTCCCTTTGCCAACTCTAAACCCCCTTTTATTAGCTGATGAGTGGGTTGAAGATTTATGATGCCAAGTGCTGGCTACGTTTCTCAAGTGGAGGGGCATGCTGGAGGAGTGGGCAGAGATAAAAAGCCAACAGGTATTGCAAAATGTATGCAGGCAAAGGGCGATCTGAACCAAACTGGGAAGGAGTTGGGACAAGTAAATACAATTTTATAGTGTTAGGTTTTGGAAGCATCTTCCTTACATAGATCTAGGAAATCATCCCTGTGGTTTAGGTGACTATTTCAGTCCGGGAGAGTGGGGCTAAACTTAGTTGTGGCACACCCCAGTCTTGGTAGGTAGGAGTGTAGCGTCTATGAGTTTACAAAGAGCGCAGTCTTTGCGATCAGGATAGAGCTGGGGTGCAAGCTCTGGAGAACTGTTCCAGTAGAATTCACAGCAGTCCCGAGTTCCAGAACCTGAGAGCTGGACTGGCCCTTAGACACAGTCTTGCTTCACCCTTTCATGTTATAGCCACAAAGAGGGAAACTGAAAATGGAAAATTTCAACCTGTTAGTCAATGCATACCAAGTTCCTTTTCTAATATCTGGCTTTGAACTGTAGCCTTAATTTCATTTAATAAGCCAACCCTCCTCCCCGCAAAAACCAGGAAGCCTAACAGTGGCTAAGCATAGCTAATGATCATTTTACCATAAGCTGTTGTTTTTCATGGCTGTTAGTAGCACTGTCTTCTTCTTGCACTTGGGCTCATCTGTGACTTTTTCAGTTCTCTCTTACACATTTGTTCATTCATTCAACAGCACACTATTAACTACCGTAAACCTGGGTGCTGGAAATGGAAAAATGAGTGAAATATTATCTTACTCTCGAGAAGCTCTTAAGCTAATATATAATGATGTGGGATGAATGTGTGAAAGGCAAATCTCTCTTAGGGGAGCTAAGAGGAAGACTGTGCATGTCTGGCAGTGGGGCAGGGGAGGGGAAAGTCTGAGAAGGCTGACCTTTGAGAAGTGACCGTTGAGCAGGATCCTGAAGGGGGAGTTAGAGTTTAGGGGTAATGGGAAGAGAGCATGGCAGGAATTGGAAATGGCACAGAGTTCTATACGTTCCCCCAAAGAATTTCCACGCCATTGATTAAGAATTAGATCCTCTTTCTGGCTTAAACATTGGACGCTGCTTCCTTCTGCATGTGTAAACAGCAGCTTTTTTGCTCATCCAGAAAGTTTGAAAATATATTGTTAATGCCTTATCTCCTCCTCAACTGAAAACATTTCAAAAACAGCTCAAATCATGCAAGATTCTGGAAGAGAAATCTTTTTCTTTCTTTTTTTCTTCTTCAAATTCTAACATTGCTTCTCTTTGAATGAAAGTGATTGCAAAGTGAATCTAAATAAAAATAACCAGCATCAAGTCAGAACTAAAGAAGAGAACATTCTTTTGCTAGATCAGAATAGAAAGTGGGGAAGACTGTTTCCAAACTGCTTAAATCCATTTATATTTAGACGAGTGGAGTTGTTTGCACCTGTCAGAGCTGCAGACGTGCTCTGGGTGCATCATGTTACCTGGGGCCCTCTGCTCCTCTTTCAGACTTGACTGAAAGGGACTTGCTAGGTCATGTTTTATGGGACAGGCAGAGGAATACGAGCCAAGGGATTCTGTAAGCCTCTGTCTATGGAGAATATGTCCTTAGCATGGGGAGAAGAGCTTGAGTAATTTACATGTCAAAGCTCCTAGAGCCCATCAGTGATTTACACGGTTGAGGGCTTCTGAGTTTCTATATGATGCTGATGTAGGGACCACTCCTTTAAAAGTTACATATACTGAGCAGCTTTTATTCCCTAGCTTTATATCTTGTGCAGTGCTTTGTATGATCCAGATATATCTTTAATTTGTATTGTGTATTATTCTTATGAATATAAAACGAATACAAGATCACTGTAGACACTGTATTTTGTGGAAAATACAGAAAAATATAGAGGTGAAAACAGAATCAGTACCACCCAGCCATAACTACCAATGTAACTCACTGTCTTTTCTTTCAGTATTTATTCTGTGCATAGTAGTATAGGATCATAGTATTGATATATATAAAATTTAATATCTTAACTTTTTAATCATGACTGCTCATTTTGAGTGTATTAGTATTATTATAATTTTTCTGACATGCTTTTTAATGACTGCATAATATTCCTTCATATAAAGAGACTATAATTTATTTTCTTATTGTGGGATACTTAGATTTTTTTCCAAATTTTCTCTATTGTAAATAAACTTTGATAAGAATCTTCATATTTAAATCTTTGTCCACAGCCCTGATTATTTCTTATAAGTCTGTTTCCGACAGGGTACAGACGTTCTTCAGACTCTTGATTTGTATTGTCAGATCATTTTTAGGAAGATCAGTATCGACTTTTTATTCACTACTGGAGCAGTTTAAGAGTTAAGTAATCCTAATTAGGTCTTGGTTTGTGGACTTTGGACAAATTATACCTCATCTTACAAAAAAGCCATATGAGAATTTTCACTAATGAATCATATACTCTGTGCCTGGGTGAAAATAGCTACACACTTGTAGCTCTGAGTCTCAAAATACACAGCCAATTTGTGTTATGAATGGGGACTTCATAACCCATATTATTAACTTAAATGATATTAAGTGGTGGCTGGTCAGAGAGAAAGGCAGAGGCTGAGAACATGGGGTACCACTTTGCCACAGGCTTAAAAGGAATTAGGCAGAACCCAGTATGTATTTATATTCTTTGCTGATTCATCCCCTGTTTGTGACTGGTGTGATCATAAATTATATTTGAACATATAACTATATACATGTGATGCAACCTGTACCGTCCGGAATATCATGACAAGTGGCATGCGCTTTTGTGAGAATGACATGTCAAGCTGCTTCGAGGGTTACGACAGGCCGCTTGGCCTTGTGTGCCTTGGATCTTCGGCCTGTTCGGCTGCACGCCTCCGCCTCAGATACTGCAAGCACTTGGGGCTTTTGTGTAGATAATTGTATTTTGGCTGGTTCCATCCTGATCTTTACAAAACTGCCTGCATTGTCCTCTTAGAAACAGGCAATGATATAATTTGTATAAAGAAAACAGTGACTCACTAGAGGGATGAGGAAAAAAGACTATTTAGGTACAATAATTTCTAAATGTACACACTATGTTCTCCCACAACTTTACATTCCTATCACTCCTCTTTTTGTTTGAAATTTAGAGTCAGAAGCTGAACTGACTTCATGGTTTTCCTTCTGATCATTTGATATCCTCTAGAGAATTACAACTTAAAGACTGCATTCTTCCTTCTCGAAACTCATGGTAACGATCTCTCCACACAGAGCCACAGGCTGTCGGGGCAGTTAAAGCTAGGAAGTCACCACATGTTGAGAATATTCTGTCTCTGCCCTCTGCCTTGCGTGCGTTCCCAAGGAGGCACAAATCTCAGGGAGCAGTGGGAGAGCCATCGTCTAACGTTGTTAGTTCACCTACTGCATAATAAAATGCAGGGGACAATAGTGCATTTGTTGTAAAGGCTACTCAAGCTTGTTATAAAATTACACTTCACCAAAAACAACAACCTGATAACTATTTGTATGTCTTACTTGGCAAGCAGCCAGGACCATAAAATATACAAAGCCAAACTTTGACATCTAAGCCTTGGAAATTGATATGACCATATAGTAAACCTTAGCAAAGATATCTGGCATGATTCCTATTTTCTTCTGTTAATACTTTGGTCGTCTTCAAATGCAGAGCCCCTAATAAGTAGGGTCTGTTGTCTCCTATTTTTCTTATTAATCCAAAAGGTGTAATAACTTAAGCTTTCTTCCCTGATTTTGACCCTGGGTCTTTTTCCTTCCTTCTTTCTTTCTTTTTTGGTATTACTTTTTAGTTTGTAAAAATCTAGAAATTTATCTCTCCTAAGATTAGTCAAGAAGCATTTCTCTTTCTTATAAAGCAGCATTATCCATCAACTTTCAGGAACAATCCAAAGTCATAGGTGATGAGAAGAAGGAACATATTACAAAATATAAGAGAAGGTTTCTGGTTTAACTTCCTGTAAAGATTCCTAGGAAGACACATAAAAATATAAAAACTCATATAACTCTCATGCCCTAGACACAGTAAAATGTAGTTGGTTAAGAGCTCGGTCATCTGGCGGTCCTGGATTTGAATACTGACTCTGCCACAATGAGCCGTGGACCTTGGAAAAATTACTACCCAACTTCGTGCTTCTGTTTTCCCATCTGTAAAATGGGAATACTAATGCCTGCCTGGCAGGGTTACTCGGAAGATTTCCCAGAACACTTTCTGTGTAACCAGGATGACTCGTTGCGCAAAACCCAAGTGCAATGAAAGTCACATTTCTGGATTATTCTAAATACAGTAAAATCTGGATCTGAACCCTCTACTTACCAAGTCCAGTAAGAAGCTTAAATATCAGTTGTTGTGTGCAGCTCCTCAAAACTGGGAACAGGCCCTTTGTTCTTAGGCTCTGTGGTCACTGCCTGCTCCTTTTGCAGCCCACCTGCTGTGGAGGTCACATCCTCACCACCCACCCACTGCAGCTGCTGTTCAGGCAGGCTTCGGTGAGGCCCCCTTGCAGGCCTGGCGTGAAGGTCCTGCACTCCCGGATCTCAGCTTTTTCCCTGTGAGCAGGATGTCAGCTTCCATCACCTGTGGAAACTTCAGATCCCACAGATCCCAGGCTCTGGGATTCACCTCCTCTTCAGGGTGGATCTTTCTGCAAACCCATAGAAGCACCAGGCACTATGCTCTCCCAGTCTTAGACAGTTCTGAACCCTGTCTGTAGGAGCCAGAATTCCCAAACAAAGGTTGTATGGGGGCTATTTCTGCAGATGCTCCTGAAACTCGAAGGAACTGTTAGCACCTTGTTAGAGCTAAGAGTCAAGACTTTAGGGAAAAAAAGACCTACCCTTTTCTCTGGTGTAAGGTGTTGGGATATGTGAGAATAAGGCACAAACGTATATGCTGACATATTTGTAAACTACCAAGCACATGGTAGATATTCCAAAGACATCACTGGTTTGCCAAATACTCCCTCATTTGAGGGTAGGTGAACAGAAACAACTAAGATATAGCTTAGGAAAAGGGGAAAGGGATATCCCTAAAGACTTGGGAAAGGAGCAGACCTCTGAAACAGGCTTACTACAGGAAACAAAAGAAAAATTTAAGGTATCTTTGATTACAAAAAAGACATGGTCTTTGTAAATTACATAAAAAACTCAGATGAAAAGTTACAAGCTGATTTTTTTTTTAAATGTGCATTTATCCTGTATGGTTCATTGCTTTCTTAGATAGTTCTGCCATATAATAATTTTTGTAGTAAACCCTTAGTAAAGTATAGCATACACTTTGAAAAGTCAACAAATTTTAAGTGTATAGATTAATGAATTCTCATTATATCCATCCACTAGCGCCACAGAAACCCCTTTTATTCCCAATTCTTGTCACTCTTCCCCACAGGCGTAAGAATTATACTGACTTCTAACACCATAGCAAGATGGTTTCTTACAAAGCTAAACATACTTTTATCATGCAATCCAGCAATCATGCTTCTTGGTATTTACCAAAAAAATTGAAAGTTGAAAAATTATGTCCCCACAGAAACCTGCACACTATTTTTATAGCAGCTTTATTCATAATTGCCCAAACTTGGACACAACCAACATGAGCTGTCAAGCCATGAAAAGACATAGTGGAAACTCAAATGCATGTTACTAGTGAAAGAAGCCAATCTGAAAAGGCTACATGCTAGATGATTCCAACTATATGACATTCTAGAAAGGAGAAGACTAGGGAGACAGTAGAAAGGTCAGTGGTTGCCGTGGGTGGATCAGGTGAGATGAATAGACAGAGCACAGAGCATTTTTAGGGCAGTAAAAATACCCCGTATGACATTATAATAATGGTGGTATGTGATAACACATTTGTCTAAACCTATAGAATGTACAACACTAAGCGTGAACCCTAAGTTAAACACCCTATTCATTCTGGTTGATTGTACTATGTCAACATTGACTGTACTGTGTCAAATGTACCAAAAATGGGACATTTTTTCATCCTTGGTAAAAAATGTACCATTCTGATGGAGTGATGTTGATAATGGGGGAAGCTGTGCATGTGTGGGGCGGGGATGTATGGGAGCTCTCTGTACTTTCGTCTCAATTTTGTTGTACACCTAAAAGTTCTTTAAAAAAAATAAGATTTTTAAAAAAGTTAATAACATGAGATATGAAGAGAGATGAGATACGAATGGATGGCGAAAATGCAATCAAACAGTTAAACTCCATTGTGGAAGTGGAAACAAGCAAAACTGACAGTGTATAAGATGGAATCAGTGAGGGACTTCCCTGGCAGTCCAGTGGTTAGGACTCTGCGCTTTCACTGCCGACGGCCTGGGTTTGATCCTTGATTGGGGAACTAAGATCCCACAAGCCATGCGGCTCAGCCAAAGAAAAGAAAGAAAAAGGAAAATCGAATCAGTGATTTGGAGGTTAATCTTGACAAGTCTACCAGAATGTATAGGAAAAGAACATTGAGTTAGAAATGATAACAGAAGAAGGAAGAATTGTTGAAAACAGAAATAGATACTATGAAAGAGAATGGGAATCCAATTGAAGAATTATAGCACTATTAACGAAAACCCCAGAACAGTAGAAAAAGAAGTTATAAAAACTTTTATTGAAGAAAACATTTCCAAGCTGGAAAGAGACCAGAGTATATATAGATTGAATGGGCTCACATATTTCAGATAAATCAATTTTAAAAGACCCACATCTAGACACATACTTAAAACATTTTTGAATTCCAAGGACAAAAAAAAAAAAAGGTGCTACAAGTATCCAGGTAGGAAATAACACCCCCTGGAAAACAAATTATTGATGGAAGAAAAAACACCAGACTGACTTCTGACCTCTTTGTAGTAACAATACTAACTGTCAGAAAACCACAGAGAAGCATCTAAAAGAATTTTATACTCATACACATTTTTATACATGTACATGACCTCTCTTCCTAACACTTCCCAATTTTCTTACCAGATTTTCCCTGACATTACAAAATATACCCATGGGACTGAGTAGTACTCAGAAAGAGTTCTAGCTTATCCACCATGCTGATTTAGTTCCTTGGTGAGGTCCTCACACTACAGGTAAAAGTCTATTTTGTACCCCTCGCTTCTCCTTGGTTTTAATAATCATTTTATCTGGCAGTGGGAGTGTTATTTGCTGCTGAGAAAAGAGGTCTGTCTCCCAGTGACGTGTTGAGCCTTCCCTCTCCCACTCCAAGGGTGGTCTATTGTTTTCCTTACCAGTGGGAATTTACACTTTGTGGGCGTAGTGTTTGCTCAGGTGGAAGAGCTTCACATAAGTCTTGGCTCCTTAATTTCACCCCAAATGCCAAGACTTTCATTTATAAAGTATATTGAAAAATCGTAGACTACTGGAGTGAAAAGGACTTTGTGTTTTCTAGTTCAGCACCCTCTGTTTACAGGTGAGAAAGCGAAAAACCAGAAAGGTGCCATCGCTTGTGTAAATTCATACATTCATCTTCTGTTTGACTTGGGCAAACTAGGCTCCTGGTCTCTCTGCATCCCCCTCCAGGCAGACTGATGGGCAAGATCTATTGAAGGGCTCACATGAGCCAGTCTTTACAATGAGGGAGGGGCTCCTGTAGGCCAGTGGTCAAAGCCCACGGAATGGCCAAGTGTGAAGCTAATGACCACTACTCAAAAGGCCAGTGAGTTTCCAACAATCAGTGGAGACACACCTTCAACATGGCACCTTGAAGTAACCAAAAACCAAAGGTATTCAGTACGGAAGAATCTGAGGACACAGGCGACATGCCTCCAGCCAGTTCTCCGAGTTCTTCCAAGTCTTAACTTTCAAGAGCTGTGGTAACAAGAACGTTTCCTTTCTAAACAAGCAGACTTGGCTCATGGTACCTGACATCCTATCTTCAAACACTGACCAAAGTCAAGGGTCAGGATCAGAGCCTGCACTTGTGGATCCCATAGCCTTTCGATTTGGTACTTGGGTGAGTCAGGAACTCATTAGATTGTACAAGTGGGAAGCCCCACTCCAACTAGCTTAATCAAACAAACAAAAAGAAGAAGTAAATTGGTTCATATAACCAAATACCAGGAAGGCAGGGGTGGGCTTGTTTCTAGGATAAACTCGGCATCATGGGGAACATGCCTGCTGGCTTCTGGGGGCTAACGCCAACCCCTCTTAGAGTACGGAAAGGAAGGAGGGAATCTTGCCTGATGCCAGCATACAACTGTACACTGGAGGACCAACAACTGTAGTCAGAGAGGTGGCCCAGCCCAGCTCCATGCCCACTTCTCTGTGGAGGAGCATTTTCTGTCACTAAATTAAAGAGAACGGGCCAGAAATAGGTACAAGTCTGATGTAAACAATAGCCATTGTTTCTATCATTACCTGTAGCGGGTTTGAGAATGTGGAGAAGATAGCACGCGCTGTCTTTCTGATGTTACTGCCACCTTGGATTTCCAAGAAGGAAAGAAAGAAATGAGTAATTCCCTTCCTTTGTCGTCCCCTTCACCACCATCACCAAGCGCGCTTCGGGAAGGTACGGGATGCTGTCTCCTGGTCAGGAAGCGCTGCTGAAGAGCGCAGGAGCTCAGCACCTGTGCTGGGTAATGAGAGTCTGCAGGGCTTTGGGGAGGATTTCTATCCTCTAGCAAGAGCCACTTCCAGGGGTCTTGGTGACGCTCTCTCCCCTCCCCCAGATAAGATATTCACCAGCAGGGAGAGCAGGAGAACAGGTTTACTTGGTGCCAGGCAAGAAACAGACTCAACGTGGGGTCGTTTCAGACAAGGCAGAGACGTCCACACTGGAGTTTCCGAGATGATGTCCTTCTGCCCTGTGTGGGTGGTGGTGCAGTCCCGGTGACCCAGGTTAACCCTTGGCTCCATCACCGTCCAGCTGGCTGGTGCAACTCTAGCAAAGTGACAGCTGTGACCTCCACGGGGGAAAGCCTTCTCGCCAGCTCCTCGGCTTCATTTCTGTTTCTTATACTCCACAGGCCCAATCTAAACAGTAAGGACTTTCCTTCATTGAGCATTCCCTCAGTACCAGGCACTTACATACTTTGTACCAGTGTCCCAAAAGGTAGGTAGTTCTGTTATCCCCTTTTTATAGGTAAGACGCTCAGAGAAGTTAAGTAACTTGCCTAAGATCACACAGCAGCCAATAGCCGAGTCTTGATTCAAAGTCAAATCTGTCTAACTTCCAAAGTCCAGGCTCTTTCCAGCACACCAGGCTGCAGCTCACAGCAACCAGATGAAAGAGGCTGAGAGCCCCACCTCAGGGATTTCTTGTCTTGCTCCCCCAGTCTGCTAAATTGAATTTTAGGGTCTTCACCGGGGCCCCAGCGGAATAAATTGTGAATTTTGCAAGCATAGCCCTTAATTTAATTTGGCCACCAGGACAACTCCCTCATTCACAGGCAGGCAGTGAGGAAAGGATGATTGGATTACTGTGGCTGGAGGAGGAGAGGATTGCAGTCCCCCTGGCCAGCTACAGCACAGGGGCAGGAAGGAAATCTGGGGAGGTGGGGCAGGAAACCGTAGGGCTGGAGAAAAGAGAGGAAGAGAGGGGACACACGGGGAGGAAGGTTTCGGAGGCTTATGCGGGGTAAAAGGGAAAGGCCACACAATGGAGGAACAGATGCCAAAAATCCCTGTTTTTGGGAAAAAGCCAGACACAGAAAAAAGTTCTCCTACCCCAAACAATTCTCAAGTCCACCCCACATCCTGAGACAGCATACAAAAATAAGTAAACGAAACAAACTGCTAGAAATGCACTGAAGCTAGAAAATTCCATAGTAACCTCGAAGGAGTTAATCTATCTATTCAACCCGGCTTTGTGACAGTTGTTCAGGCTGGGTGACTACCTTGGGGCAGGGCAGCTAGAAATCTGCCAGCTTTTCTGGCTTTGTCACAACCTGGGGACACAGGGCTGCAGTGGGTGAAAGGGGTGTCACACTTGGGTCTGTGGTGTGTGGTTGGGAGAGGAGGCTCCGGGTGACTGACCCCACCCTCTCATCTCTGGGCCCCCTTCCGTGGCTCCCAGCCAGGACTGGCACTTGTCACACTGCATCTGAAATGAGTGACTCTTGCAAGACGTCAAGAGAGGGGTGGTCACCGGGGAGGGGGACAGTTTGCCAGTGGGTCGTCTTGGACATGAGTTTTATGTTCTCCCGACCTTTGTGCCTTGAGGACTCCTGAGATCTGAAAATAGACCATTTTCTCAAGGTGGTCACATAGCCTTAAAGACACCCTGCCAAAACAAAAAATAACTTTAATTCTAATTCACTTCAATTTAAAACATGAATGTGTGCCATCTGGAATTTTTATGAATAAGAAGAAACGTTGTAGAAGCAAGTAATGAAAATTTCAAGGCGCCAAAAAACACTGGGGAGTTGTAAGTTAGTGCTATAAGGATTCTGAAAAAACCTTCACTGGGATAAATGTTTCTAGTGCTTTTCTGATCACTGCCGGCTGTGGAACAACGTCACAGAGGGACTTCCAGACCCTACACTCATGCTGCCTCCTGGCAGGGAAGCCCACCTCACCCTTTCCTGGGGAAGGTAGAACACCAACGGTGATCACCCTCCTTATAACAGCACTCAGGGGCCTGAGATTTCCCAAGCCGCTTTCTCTATTTGCCAAACACTTAAAGGTATTTAATTTAATTTTAATTGCAAATGTATTCAATACCTGTTTGTTTAAATCAGACTTTTTGATTAAGGGACAGACAAAATTGGATAGAGGAAAAACCAGGAAAAGAAAATCATTTTATATTTAGGGAAACATTGGAGAAAAAATGTGATAATGTAAAGAAACAGGGCTTCCCTGGTGGCGCAGTGGTTGAGAGTGTGCCTGCCGATGCAGGGGGACACGGGTTCGTGCCCCGGTCCGGGAAGATCCCACATGCCGCAGAGCGGCTGGGCCCGTGAGCCATGGCCGCTGAGCCT
This sequence comes from Monodon monoceros, assembly GCF_005190385.1. NCBI lineage: Eukaryota > Metazoa > Chordata > Mammalia > Artiodactyla > Monodontidae > Monodon > Monodon monoceros. The sequence continues at coordinate 13,041,611 of NW_021703773.1, read as the reverse complement.
GCGCGTCCGGAGCCTGTGCTCCGCAACGGGAGAGGCCACAACAGTGAGAGGCCCCTGTACCGCAAAAAAAACTAAAAACAAACAAACAAAAAACAACAGGAAAAACAACAAAGAAGATATATGCTATTGTTCTCCAAAGTGCCTTGGGTGAAACACTAGTCCCAAGAGAAATTCATCACTAAAAGTTTTCTGGGTTCAAACAAATCCGGAGATTTTGACAAAGTGTCACCCTCTTTGGAGATTCACAGTGCTTGGGACATATTGAAGGCTGACAAATCCCGCAGTGAGGAAATCTGGCTGTTTATTTAACCCGGCACTTCCGGAACTGCCCTGAGAGCTCGTGTTTCCTGCAAAGTTGTATTTGACTGTATGGAAAGGAGTAAAGACAAAATAAAATGAACATAAGTGAGCATAACTGAAACTTTAGAAAGAAATTCTAACGGAATGGGAACATGTATTATGCGTGATTTAATTCTATGTAATGTTAGTCCTCCATCTGGAGCAAGGACGGGAATAGTTCCAACAGACATGCACTGAACCCCTGTTCCTAGAACAGGACAATCAGGATGCCTTCTTTCACCCAAGCACAGAATCAAGTGACAGTGCAAGAAACAGAACCAGATGGAAGAGATTAAATCGACCAGTTCAAGGCTTATCGGTAAGGAATGAACGCTTACAATGCAGACACATAAAGACGGGACGCGGGCTTCCCTGGTGGCGCAGTGGATAAGAATCCGCCTGCCAATGCAGGGGACACAGGTTCAGTCTCTGGTCCGGGAAGATCCCACATGCCGCGGAGCAACTAAGGCCGTGCGCCACAACTACTGAGCCTGCGCTCTAGAGCCTGTGCTCCGCAGCAAGAGAAGCCACCGCAATGAGAAGCCTGCGCACCGCAACTAAGAGTAGCCCCCCTCGCCGCAACTAGAGAAAGCCCGCGTGCAGCAACGAAGAGCAGCCCCCCCCAAAGAAAGACGAGATGCAGTGCTTCACTTGAGATCAGCCCTAGTCCTAGAAATACACCCACCCACGTTAATGTTTTGTGTGGGTTTGAAAGGAAAAACTCTTACTTCTTTTAAAAATAGAGGAGTGTGGACAGAAACATAGAAGAGAAGGCCATGTAAAGACAGAGGCAGATATTGGAGTGATGCAACCACAAGTTCGGAAACACCTAGAGCCACCAGAAGCTGGAAGAGGCAGGGAAGGGTCCTCCCCTAGAGCCTTCAGAGGGAGCGTATAACAGCCGACACCTTGATTTTGGACTCTAGCCTCCAGAACTGTGAGAAAATAAATGTCTATTGCTTGAAGACAAAAAAGAAAAATAGGGTAGTTTTTATCTTTGTAGGATCAAAATTCACTCATTCATCCATTCATTCATTCAGTACAATTGATTGATTGCCTGTACGTGTCAGTCAGGGCTGAGGACGCAGGGTGAGCAAGTCGGGCTCCCTGCTGTGTTGGCTTTCACCATTGTGCAGAGCAGAGATGGAAACGACTACAGGCCAGTGGGATGGGTTCTTTGATAACGTGATGACTAGGGCTGCTGGACTGAACCCAGGATGCAATTTTAATTGAACCCAGCATATCCACTTTGATCCCTAGAGCAGTTAAATGGTGCTTTCTTTTTTTTTTTTTTTTTTAATGGTGCTTTCTTAGTGGCTGAAACAACCCAACACATGGTTGGTTGTTTGTAAAACCAGACATTAACTACTGCGCTTGGTAATATATCTCTTCTGCTACAGGCCCTGGAAGCAGATATCAGACAACACTCTGGAAGATGCTAAAAAACATCCAAAGCTAAAATGTGGAAATTAGGATTTCAGTTGTTTTTTTTTTAATTTTTAAAAAATTGAAGTATAGTTGATTTACGTTTCAGGTATACAGCAAAGTGATTTGGTTATACGTATATGTATAGTCTTTTCCAGATTCTTTTCCATTATAGGTTATGACAAGGTACTAAATGTAGCTCCTTGTGCTATACAGTAGGTCCTTGTTGTTTATGTATTTTATAAATAGTAGTGAGTATATATTAACCCCACATTCCCAATTTATCCGTCCCCCACTTTCCCCTTTGGTAACCATAAGTTTGTTTTCTGTGTCTATTTCTGTTTTGTAAATAAGTTCATTTGTATCAGTTTTTTAGATTCCACATATAAGTGATATCACATGATATGTGTCTTTCTCTGACTTACTTCACTTAGTATGATAATCTCTAGGTCCATCTATATTGCCACAGATGGCATTATTTCATTCTTTTTTATGGCTGAGTAATATTCCAGTGTGTGTGTATGTGTGTGTGTGTGTGTGTTTTATATACCACATCTTCTTTATCCATTGTCAATGGACATTCAGTTTGCTTCCATTTCTTGCCTATTGTGAATAGTGCTGCTATGAACATTGGGGTGTAGCTTTGGCACTGCCCTGCTTCTTAACTTCTGTCAAATATGTCAGATGCCGCGGTTGTTTGTGTGGATCACAGGAGCACTGGCCAGAATGGCAAATGGCTTTCAATTGCTTATTATATAAATGGGAAAATAGAAAACTACTCACGAAACCCCTTTCTGGTGAAGGAAGATTTCTATCAAGTTACCTGTGTCAGCCAAAGATGTGTTTGGGGAATTCGACTCCTCCAGAAAGGGAACATATATAGTCTCCTTGTTCCTGGCCACATTTTAATGTTGGCTGCATTTTAGCCTGTAAAGGTTCTCTACACAAATACTGTCCGTTTTAATACAGCATTAATTGCAGTAATGGGCAGGGCACTTGAGTCAATCCCACCACTACCACTCAGCCTCATCCTCTAAAACAGACAATGAGCTATTCCGCAACCATGAAGTTCTCTGAGTGTGCGTGCTACCCTGAGGACCTGCAGACAACGAGAAGCAGCCTGAGCGTCACCAAGGCACCTCGCCATCCAGCAGCCACCAGCAATCCCTGGGAACTGCAGCTTCAAAGGTCGCCATTTCCATCCATCCACCTCTTGATGGTACTGCCATTAACACATTGGGAGCTGAACCCCAGCCTGTTTCTGAAGGACCCAGATGAAGTGTCTATTCTAGTTTAGCGTGAATGTACTGACAAAAGCTGTGCACAGAGCCTGGCAGCCTTCCCCACACTTTTCCTTCCTCTGATAGTATCTTCCTTACCCTCCTGCATTCAACTGAAATGTCACAAGCTCAGAGAGGTCCCCGGACCACCCGACACCCTAGATCCTTCTTGCCTGTACCCTACACAGCAGTTCTCACCATGTGTAATTATTTCTCTTCTATTTATTTTCTTGTTGGTGCTCTGTCCTCTCCAACTAGAAAGCGAGCCTTAGACGGGAAAACTGTCTCCTCACCTCACTCTGCCTTTCCCAGAGCACAGACAGGGCCTGTTGACTGGATAAAAAAGAATAATGAGACAAAACTATCAGAGACAATTTTGTATGGAAAAGCAAAAGGAAGATTCCCTGCAGGTTTTGTTCACGGACGCTCATGTATTTTTGTTCTCTCTTATCAAACAACTGACAACTTCTGGCTGTAACTGGATCAAAATGTTGGGCAGTCTGCAGCAAAGACAGCCATCTGGGCTCCTGAGTGCCAACCAGAGCCAGGTGGGCACATCTATTTCAGGGAGTGCCTTCCACTTTGCTGTGCTGAACTAGGTGTCAATAGAGAGTCAGGGATGGATTGTATTTTTAAAAAAATAGTAGCTGACAGTAGTGTCACCAGAATCAAGAGGGGCCCAGAGCTGAGGGTAGTCTGTCTGCAAGGCAGGCAGGCAGGGGTCAGGAAGTCTGTGAGAGTTTAAGGGCAGGTAGCAGAAAGCAGAATGCCACACACCGTCTTAAAGATTCTTGGTCCCGAGAGTAACACTCCCTCCTGCATCTGGGCATCTTCTGGGGCCCAAGTGGCAGGAACTAAGAGAAATGGTTAAGGTCCTCTAGCCGAGAACATCCAGTTGGCCACATTTAGCTAAAGGTAAGGAGGAGATGTGAGCTTAAGAGTGGAGGACAGAGAATCAGCAGCTACAGATGAGCAAATATTTTCATACCCTCAGAAAAGCAGCAGGTCCAGCAACTAGATTAACATCCATCCATCCACCCATCCGTCCAACCATCTGTTATCCAGTTGGTGTATTGTAATGGATCCACAGCATTATGCCAGACCGTGGGGAGAGAGAGGCAACTCAATGTTGCCTTTGAGGAGTTCATGGTCTAGTGGGGGAAACAGGCATTTAAACAGATAAATACAACACGGTGATCTGCGCTGTAATGGAATCTGTACCAGGAACTGGGAACACAGAGGAGGAAACTCCTTTCTCCCCACCTGTGCCAAGGAGGTGGAATTTGAGCTGATCCTTGAAAGAGGACGTGGAGTTTTCCAGGAGGAGAACATGGGGTGGATACTTTTAGACAGAGAAAGAAAAGCAGCTAGATGTGGGAGAATCTGGAATGTTGAGGGATGCACAGATTTGTCATGTGGATGAGATGTGAGGCATGGAGGAGAGCTGTGTGGGGTCGGGGGAGTGGGGGACTGCACTAGGAGTTGGCCTGGTGGTGGGAGCCCTCGTGTGCCTCGCCAGGAAGCTTGAGTCCCATCTTCTGGTCATTGGGAAGTCTCTGGAAAAGAACAGCATGACTAGATTTTGGGTTGTTTTACACACAAATAGAGAAATCTGGGTGGAAGAAAGTGTCTAGACGAACACAGAAATGGAAAGTTGGCTTGATAACAGGTCATGAGAGATGCTCGGCCAAAGGAATCTAGACCAAGCATCCAGATCTCCAGTACCTTCAGAGACCAGATAGTAACACATGTGTGAAGTCTCTGGGTTTGATTGTTCTGTCTAAAGAATTCAAATTCAAAATGTCAAGAATGCGCTTTGCCAAACCAGTCACATGAGTGGTGATATGACTTTGTGAGCCTGTGATCCCTGCTGTGGAGAATGGGGCGTCGGAGATGGCTTTTCACGAGGGGAACTGTAGCGGGTGCTGTGGGCGCTCTCTGCTCAGAACCCATTGGTTCACCCTGGGGGTCATCTGCTCCCTCCAAGCTGATGGCTTCCTGCCTCTTTCTGCCTGAGAGCATCCCCTGGCCAGGGAAGCATACCTGGCCACACACAGGGCCAGCGAGAAGTGTCAGGGCGTTACTGCCCCATGAACAACCTTCAACCAGTGAAGGACAGGAGTAGCTAGATAAGCACCCCCCAATTCCTTACTCCTTGATGGGCCAGTGCTGAAGTCTACACGGTTTCTCAAAGGGTCCCCAGCAGGACTTAGTCTCAATTGCCCATAGCAGTCCTTCACTCATTAATGCCACTTCATTGGCTGTTTCAGGAGGGGTTACCTGGAAGACAGACCTGGAAGTGGAGATCTGCCTGCAGGAAGTTTATTGGGGAATTCCCTTGAGACCAACACCTACGAGGAAGAGAGGAGGCAGGATTGGGTAGAAGGAGGTGTTGAACTGCAGGGCACCTACAGCCTCAGAAGATCCCATAGTCAGCTCCAGAGCGAAGAGAGCCCTTCAGAGTTGACCCGCTTGAGATCAGGATGGGGGATGGGCCATTATATCCTCACATTGACTAGTCAGTGGATGTAGGCTGCCCCCAGGGGAGGATCGGGGTGCGGCTGCCCTCCTCTGCCCAGAGCAGTTCCCAGGGAGGGACTCAGCTAAGAGCCATCAGCTACCAATCCCCCTAGTAGCTGGGAGGCTGAGCGTCTCAGGCCTGAGGGGGGATCTGGGCAGGGAGCCACAGCGCCCACTATGTCTGGTGTCCTCCCTTCCCTGCCTTTCGTCTCACTCTCTCACCATCCTGAGGTCGTCTCCCAAATCAACCACCTGCACCCAGATTCATGTCTCAGGGTCTGCTTTGAGGGAAACCCAAACAAAGACAGGAGTCGTAGGAGCTGCACATTTGTTTCCGAAACCCAATCTGATAGCAGTGTGTAAAATAGGTTGGAGGGCTGAGAGACTGCCTACATGGACCAGAGGAAAGATGACATCAGTCATCCATGTGAGGGGGATTAAATTAAGAGGATGCCTAAGGGAAATAAGCTCAGTGAAAGTGAAACTGGCTCAGTGAAAATAACGTATGCAAAGAACGGAATGGTATGCAGATGAGAGAAGTTAATTTGGTTTTGGAAATTTTGCACTCGAGCAGCGGCTGGTGAGCTGTCTGAGTAATGTTGTTTATCAGGCGAGTAGATATTCAGGTCGAAAGAGATAAACAGAAGAGTTGGGTACATGGCAGTGGTGGTTGAAACAATGGAAGATATTGTTAAGGGAGAGAGTATAGACATAGAGAAACCAACTAACAATCTCTGAGCGTATACAATGTACCAGACGCTATACTCGGGCAAAGTGCAGATCCGTAGAAAAGACTAACATCTACAAGATTAAAAAGAAGGAGGCAGACAGTTGAGAATAGCACTCAGTGATGGCAAAACAGCAGCTCCACCAACCTCCGCTCTTTCTTGCTCCACCTACCGCAGACATCACTCGTCGATCACCAGGATTTTCTCCAGAGAGCTTGGATTTGCCTCAACATCCTTCCCAACACCAGGAAGCAGCACTAATCAATCAGATTTGACCCTTGAGAGAAAAACTCTCTGCTATCCTTGACATCATGGAAGCCAAGAGAAGAAAGGCTTGCCCAAAGAAGAGGGTGGGTGGGAGCCATGTTCAGTACTAGAGAGGCAGATGAGAACAAAGCCTGAGAAAAGCCAGCTAAGCGAAGTGGAGGCCCTGAGACTGTGGAGAACAGTTTTAGGAGCAGCAGGGCAGCAGCCTGAGTTCAGGACTCAAGCAGACGCTAGCATTTCCATCTGTTCTCTGCTCAAGGGAGCACTGCACTCGGAGCAGGAAATCATCGAGTTCCTAGTAACCCACTGTGATGCTCTATTCTTTATCTCGAGAAATAAAAACAATTAGATTTCAGGAAGCAGTTAACAATTACATCTTCTGTCTGGATAAAATTTTACTTAATTTTCCAAACCTGTTTTAAGAATACAATACACCCCTTATTTCTCAGAGACATTAGATTGGCCCATAAGCTGTATGCATTTTGTTTGCATGTTCCATGATTGCATTGGGTGGATGTTGGAAAGGGTTTTAAAAAAGCCCCTAGTGGCTGCTGATGTGGGAAGAGCATTTGTCAACGATATCTTCTGCTTTCTATATTTATGACATTTGACATAAAACACAGAAGATAAAACCAGAGAAGGCGTGGAGATGGCTCGCAGGAGAAAACGAATAAGGGACTCAGCCCCAGGAATCCTCCCAGCTCTGGCTCTAATCTAGGTTTGACCTTGGGCCAGTTGCTTCACCTCTGTAGTCCTTTGTTTCTTCATCTAGAAAATGAGAGTCCCGGCCCCGGGCACTCTAGTTCAGAGAAAGACTATGATTCATCTCTGGCCAACCCACCTTTACCCGCAAATTCATCTGGTGGAGTCCTCATCAATAATTTATACACACCTGCAGGACAGCTCTGCATTATCAAATTTCTCTGGCTTGTTCTGCTTTCAGCTGAAATAAAAACCCCTGTCCTCTGCCATCTGAAGACACCACCCAAAGTCTGCAATTTTACAGGTCAGAGTTGATGACATCTAAGGTGCTTTCAAAGTCTGACATTTCTAGGAAGGGACCGTCCATATTAATTAAGTGCTGGATTCTCAGGATTCCTTAGTATTCTAAAATATGGGCAAGCTTACTCATCTGTGTACGCACGAGGAATTTGGATATAACTGCAGATCTGGTTACTGTATCAATTGGGCCACATCCAAAGGCCACAGTGCTCTGCTGCCTGAAATTCAAGTGTGTTCTTACACAAAATGTTGATGAATACCTAAAGAATTAAACTCCCGGCCAAAACCATTAAAGTCACTGGGTAAACTTAAATGAAAGAACAGGGTATTATATTGTTGTTAATGATAAATCAGATGTCAGGGTTTCCTGCTGGCCCACGCATTTCTTTGAATCCTGTGCTATGAATCGCTGTGAAAGGATCCAGAGCAAGGAAAGAAGGGAAGCATCTAGACTTCCTCCAGAGATGCGCTTCCTTCAGAGCTGTGCCTTAGCCCAGGGAGAGGTGAGCTCTCGGCTCCTGGTCCTTGGACTTGTCTTCTGCTTCTCTGCCCTCTCTTTGCATTCTTGTTCCTAGGGTCTGCTTCCTCTGGCCATCCCTCAAAGGTTGGTTCCTTAGGATTCTGTCATCGCCCTCTTCCTTCATGACGGTGTTACTCTTCCAAGACTCACTCATTTTCTGGACTTAAAATGCCCGTGGTCCTGATGAGAGCTGTACATCCTCCTGGTCCCCAAGCATCCCCACCGGGAACACAAGTGGAAAAGCATGAGCTCACCTGCCCTCCACGCAACTTGAAATCTAAGCTCTGTGAACGGCACCACCCAGCCTTCCTGTTTTCTGACCTAGAAACCTGAATCCACCTCAGCCTTCTCCTCTCTTAACCTCTAACCGGTGACCGGGTCCTTTCTGAGCCACTTCCCTTCTTTCTGCTGTTTTCCCTCCATGTCAGCTGCTCCTGCCTTGCTTTGTGCTCTCATCATCCCTCAGCTGAGCTCTTTCCCCAGCACTGATTGACCTTGACCTTGCCACACACACACACACACACACACACACACACACACACACACACACACACAC